>NW_025920111.1:1279818-1373561 GCF_902686445.1 Sciurus carolinensis
TGCCCTGCCCTGATCCCAGAGGCTGTTTGCGGATCGAGGCTCTCCGTTGGTTCGGGGGCTTGTGGCTGGTTCTATGTAGAAAGTCTTTCACTGGGCGGTCAGCTCTGAGAGGCTAGCCTTGAACGGCACCTCCCACCGCAGGGGTCCAGACTACTTGGGGAAGTCTCTGGCTGCCCTTTCTGGACCCTGAATCTGCTTGCGTGCCAGAGTATGCTGAGTTGCACTGGTTCCTGGACTCGGAGCTTGTTCTGGTCAGAAAGGCTCTCACTAGCGGGCCAGTTCCGTTCCGAGAACCTGGAGAAGCTGGCTGTGTGGGCGGGGCCCACCCGACACTTTGTATTCTTATGTAAAGTATGTAGAGTTTCTGAGAAAGTTATGTGACATTTTTATTTCTACTTTAGCATTTGACTTACTTATAAATTTGTATTCTTTGATAAATTTTGTGTGAGGGTAACTCACCTTAAATACTACTAGAGTTTCTCCTTTTCTTTTCCTTGCCAGAGGCCATTGTGTTTTACTTTTTCCCAAATGACCCAGATGTTGGATATTCTCCAAGACTATATGGATTACAGAGGTGACACCCCTGGGCCACTACATTACTGAAGACTTTTTTAGATTTACTGATCAAATAGGTTCATAATGAATAATAAGGGGTGTGTAAATGTTACAGAGAAAGAAAGTGCAAAAAATAAAAAACATTATTCAGAACCAAAAGAAGATGAGGAGAGGGGACAGCACTATGTGAAGCAGATGTGAAAATGTTGAGTTCAAAAATATAAGTCGAGTTTCAGTGACAGAAAATTTCAGTGTCTTGCAACATTCAACTCAACACTTGTGTACTTAGTCAGGATTAGTAAGAAAATGAATATTGATAGTATAGAGATCACACAAATCATGCAGGGGAAGGTAAGAACAATTATTTCTATAAACAATAGGGAATTTAGGCAATTATCTGAGAACTCTTTTATATGTAATAAAATTGATGTGGGATAATGGGAAAAAGCTTAAATAGTGGATGTTTTTTGAGCCTTTGGTAGATTATCAGCTGCAGAAATAAGAATTTTAAAATTTAGTTTAGAGTGGTCTCTCAGACCCATTTGATGCCCTCCAAGTACTGCAGTAACCTGGAAAGTTGCAGAAATGCCATTGGCACACTGAGGAATCTGCACTGTCAAAACATGATGAATTTATAATTCCCCTTCCTGACCTGATCCATGGTGGTAACTGGAGAGCCTTAAAGCTTCATTGAAAATCAGATGCTGGGAAATAAATCAGTCAGGGTCCTAAGTGCTTGTATTAATGCTTGACTAAGTAAGGACTGTATCTCAGCAAATAGAAACTGCCATAGAGGGTGGATTTTTAGGGTTGACTAGGAATAATCAAAACTGAATATTAACTGTTTTAAGTGTCAAAACTTTGGCTGAACATGTTTTAAAAACCCAGGATAGAGTGTTATGGTGAGATTTTTTTCTGTAAAGTGATGTATTGTCCCTCTAAATTTAGATTTTTTTTCCATGGGATATATTGTTGTTGTTCTTGTCTATTAAAGGCTATGGCTATGAGCATGTGGATGGTTCCGTGAGAGGAGAAGAGAGAAATCTTACTATAAAGAACTTTGGGCAGCAGCCCATTTTTATTTTTCTCCTAAGTACTAGGGCAGAAAAACCACATAAGTATTGATGAAAGAAGACAAAAAAGGACTGGTGTAGTACTTTTACATCCCAACCATTGGTACATTTTTTTTTGCATTTCTCTGAAAGGTGAGATTATTACCAAGGAGTATAATAAAAGGAGAGAATCAAGGTAGTTGACATAGCATAGTACTGGATTTCTACTTTGGAGCTCTTTTCTGTCCAACCTACCTAAGCTGTGATTGCACAAAGAAGTGAGGCTGGAACCTGAGCTTATTGGAAAGTAATTTTGATCTGCTTTGACCTCTGACCTGGGAAAGTACTGGATTTTTTTTTTTAATTTTGAGGAAGTTTTATTTATGTTCAGTGGAGGCAGTTCTCCTATCCAGCCCTGAATTTGGAAAATAAGATAATCTTGTTGCTAGTTGCCCCTCCTCCATAAATACCCCTGGAATAGTGTTGTAAAGTTTAACAAACATTTTGTTATTTAAAATGTGATCATAGTGAAATTGCCAGCTATTTGCAATTATTATGGAATTGTCCATTTGACTTAAGTCATAAATATCATATGACATCTGAGGTGCTTTGTCAGATATGGGGTGCTCTCATATACTATTAAATAACTTGAAATCAGTTATGGGAGATGGAATTTTCTTTACATCCTGAATCAAAAAGACTTTAAATCAATCTTGAATTCATAATCTGAGTCTCATTATCCTATTTTTATAGACCTTAATTCATATGTAATACATATAGGAATACAAAAACAATGTGTGTCCTTGATGAAAGAGAGATTAATATATTTATAAAATGAAAGTTCAGATTTATTTTTAAAGCATTTATTAAGTGCTTTGTACTATATGGGTATACAAAGAAGTGTTAGATATAATCCTTGAGTATAAGGAGATTATTTCTCCAGTGTATGTCTTTCTAATAAACTCAATAATAAGATATAATCAGACTCCTTTGGCCTCAGTCTCTTCCAAGGTCATGTGCCACACCCTGCATCAGAGGTATTCATTCAGTTGTCTCATGGTTAGTCTTAGGGGAAACTTGAAGGATCTGGTCAAATGCATCATCAGGTTGGGAGAGGAATTCCATTTGTGTTTTAAAGATTTTATTATTCATATTTAGAGAGCAGATATTTGAATCATCTAAAATTAGAAAGGAAGAAACCTCTGCTTTTTCATTAATCTCCCTGGAAGCCTTAGTAGATTATCTAGGATCTAAAGCAGTCCTGGATGTTAACCTTTCCAAACACTGATTGTCATATTTGCTATCACGTTTTTGCTATAGTTCTGCAGCATTTTCATTTAATGGGTTTCCTTCCAAGTTTCAAGAGGTGAGTTTATTACCACATATTGCCAGCAGGTGGCAGTGATAGCTTACGACTATGTCCCAAACAACTAAATACAGCTTAAAATATTCCTCTTAGTGAAGAAGAGCTGCACTAGCCAACTTGAACCCAAGAGGAAGATAATTTTTATGGTACATATTTTTAAATAAAATGATTACCTAGGTAGTAGTAGGATGTAGTGGATAAAAAGTTTCTGAAGCCAAGTGCAGTAGTGCATGCTTACAGTCTCAGTTACTCAGGAGGTTGAGGTAGAAGGATGGTATGAGCCCAGGAGTTCAAGGCCAAGTGAGGGCAGCACAGCAGAATCCTGTCTCAAACCCAGCAGTAATAACCACAGATTCTTAAATATGGGCTGGAGTCCTGACTCTCAGCTTCTAGTGGTGCAACTTCAAATAAGTCCCTTGATCTAGTGTGGGGGTTCCCGGGATTCCCAGCCTTGGGCATGGTCAAGATGGCGCCTGACGCTGAGCCAAAAGTGGCCAGCTATACAGTAAACAACCAGCGAATTCCAATGATTGGCTAGTTAACGATGTGACTAGAGCATGCCCCCCTCGTGTACCCATCCTGTGCCTGCAGCTGTCCGCGTTTATCTCGTGTACTCTCCCCTGATTGATTGAAGTGTATATAAGCCTGGTGGGTGGGAGAGCGAGGGGGAATGGAAGAAGCGGAAGAAGCGGCAGCGGCAGCGGCAGCGGCAGCGGCGGCAGAGGTTGGAGCCAAGCTGGAAGCAGGGAGTACGCGGGAGCTGGAAGAAGCTGGGAGAAGGGAAGCTGGGAGTGCGCAGAAGCTAGGAGTAAGAGAAGTGTAGAAGAGGAACTGTGCACAATAAACTTCCAAAGCTTCAGACATTTGTCGTGTCTCTCTCTGCGGCCAGAGGGGACGTGATAACTGGTGCCGAAACCCGGGAAGATGAAGGCCTTATAAAAGAAAACAAGGTAAGATATTTGAAAAATTTTTTTTTTGTATACAAGTTAAACCGGTTATAAGAAAGTTAAAGGGTGTCAGGATGCACCATTGGCGGTCCTGGGGACACGCGGAGTGCGGTCCGGTTGAAAGGTATCGGGATCCTGACGCGTAGAACGCGGGTATCGGGACGCGCCATCAGCGGTCCTGACGGGTAGAACGCGGGTTGAAGGGTACCGGGATCCTAACGCGTAGAACGCGGGTCGGGGGGTATCGGGACACGCCATTAGCAGTCCTGACGCGTGGAACGCGGTCTAATTAAAGTAAAAGTAGGAACACGTTTGAAGCGGTCCAATTAGGTAGTACGTGAAAAGCCGCTATAAAAATTCTAATGCGCACTTGATAGTTTTCCTTTCAGTAATCTCGTTGCTCCTGGCGGCTAGGCCACTGTTTGTTATTGTAATTGCCATAACTAAAGCTATTCAAATTAGTAACAATAGGGTCTGAATGCAGCAACCCCTCAGGGAACTATTAAAAAATAATGGGACGCCATTGAGAGAGGGAAAAAAAAAAAAAAAAAAAAAAGCTAAAGTAAGAAAAGCTGCTCAGTGTGCCACAAGGGGGATCTTCATGAACAGGATTTAATAGTAACAGAAAAGAACGCTTAAAGAGAATGAAGTGAGGAAAAATTGAGTGGTGGTGACCTAGAAAATAATTGCTCAAAAAATCTAAGAACAAGGGAAAAAAGGGAATTAAGTTTAACATAAAGAACCCTCAAAAGGAATAACCAAGTGGTAGTGAAAACTTAAGAACAAGGGGAAAAGGTAGGAGAAACCTAAGCCTAATAAAAAGAGCTTCAAAATTTGTAGAACCTGCCTGTATTTGAGGAGCAAATGGAGATACCATCAACCATTAGAAAAACTTTAAAGAGGCAGTTAAGACTATTGGAGACAGCTATGCAGAGCAGTGTTATCTGGAGCTAATTGGGGAAGCTCAGTGGCAAGAAATAGCTGTTGAAACTGCTTGCAGAAACATAGTGGCAAGGTTTCCCGATAGAAATGTTGAGATGAGAAGGCCAATACGTTTCAATAGATGCACAAAATCAGCAGCAAGGAGATAATGCCCTAACAAAAGATAAGAGATAACTATAGTAAAATCTGTTACACCTTATGCCCCAGGGCTATGTCCAAGATGCAGAAGAGGAAGTCATCGGAATAGTGCCTGTCAGCCTATTAGAGATAGGGAGGATAATTTCCTAGGGTTGAATCCTGAACTTCAAAAAAAAAAGGGAGACAGGGCCCTCCCCGGGGCCCGCAACAAATATACGGGGTAATTCAACAAGTTCCCCGACGGTGGTATCCTCCCACAGAGAAGGGGAGCGCAGAGCCACCTCAGGAAGTGCCGGATTGGACATCTGTGCCACCTCCAGACTCATACTAACTCCAGATATGGGGGTGCAGATGATTGATACTGATTGGCATGAAAAAATCCCACAGAACAGTGTAGGACTATTACTAGGTAGAGGTTCCTCAAAACTAAAAGGACTTATAGTACACCCAGGGGTTATTGATCCTGATTTCACTGGACAAATAAAAGCCTTGGTCTCTTCACCAAAAGGAATTACGGTCATCTCTCCAGGGGATCGCATTGCACAAATGCTTATATTGCCCAGTCGACATTCTTTGTGGCCCAGTAAAAATACAAATAAAAGACAAGGAGGTTTTGGATCAACAGGAACCACTTTAATAAACCTTACTATGGATATGGGACAGAGGCCCCTCCTAAAATTAAAAGTGGGAAATAGGGAATTTACAGGTTTATTAGATACGGGAGCAGACAAAAGTATTATTAGCGCAATGGTCTGGCCAAAGCACTGGCCATTGATCACAGCAGCTCAGAGCTTGAGAGGCTTAGGAGTAGCAGAGAGCCCCAATCAAAGTGCTTCCTCATTGTCGTGGAAAGATACAGAGGGACACACAGGAATATTTCAACCATATGTCTGTAATGTTCCTATTAGCCTATGGGGACGAGACGTCCTGCAGCAAATGGATATGAAACTCACCACTGACCAGATTTACCAAGGGACTCCTGTAAGAAATATGTTACAAAATATGAATTATGATGATAAAAAAGGATTAGGAAGACATAGCCAAGGATCTACCCAACCGCTGCCTTTACTTCCACCAAAAAATGATTCTCATGGATTGGGTTTTTCCTAGGGGCCACTGATAAACCATCAATCCCTATAATATGGAAAGATGATAAGCCTCGCTGGATTCCACAGTGGCCCCTAACAAAAGAAAAGCTAGAGGCAGCTCATAAGTTAGTACAAGAGCAGGTACAAGCAGGTCATTTACAACATTCTACCTCTCCTTGGAATACTCCAATATTCTTAACAAAGAAAAAATCAGGAAAATGGAGGTTATTACATGATTTAAGAGCCATAAACGAACAAATGTACCCTATGGGACCCATCCAATGTGGACTCCCTCTTGTCACTGCACTACCAAAAAATTGGCCTACTATTATTCTGGATTTAAAAGATTGCTTTTTCTCTATACCCTTACACAAAAATGATTGTTGGAGATTTGCTTTTACTTTGCCCTCTCTTAATCACACTCAGCCTGACCAGAGATTCGAATGGACCGTGTTGCCTCAAGGTATGGCTAACAGTCCTACTATATGTCAAATATACGTAGATAAAGCGTTAACAACTACTAGACAAAAGTTTAAGAGATTGTTGATTTATCATTATATGGATGACATACTTATTTGCCATCCAGAAAAAGAAGTTTTGTTAGAAGCATTACAATTTATAACTCAAGCATTAGAAAAGAGAGGACTAACGATAGCCCCTGAAAAATTACAATTAGAGGAGATCCAAGAATATCTGGGTACAAGGCTCACTGCTACTACAGTCAGACCAACAAGGTTGACCATCAGGACAGATCAATTGAATACCTTGAACGATTTTCAGAAACTCTTAGGTGACATTAACTGGATCAGATCCTATTTAAAATTATCCACAGGGGAATTAAAACCTTTATTCGATATATTAAAAGGTAATCCTGACTTGAATTCCCCTAGGAAACTTACTCCTGAAGCACGGATATCCTTACAGCTAGTAGAGAATAGACTTCAGCAGTGTTACGTTGATCGTTGTGATCCTACTCAACCATTAAGTTTAATCATAATCTCAGAGAAGCATACCCCTTTTGGCATAGTTTGGCAAGGAGGACCTTTGCAAAGTATAAATCTCCCTAGCTCTCCGGCTAAAACATTGCAATCATATCCTCAAGCTGTTGCTCAGGTAATATTCAAGGGAATAGAATCTTGCATTACTGTTTTTGGAATCCATCTGTCTATTATTATAACTCCTTATTCCACTCAGCAAATTAAATGGCTAATTAATAATGATGATGATTGGTCAGTATTATATTGTTCCACTTCAGCTCAGTTCGATAACCATTATCCCCAACATCCCTGGATTCAATTCTGTAAAAATACTCCCATAGTTTTTCCAAAAGTGACTAGTGTCCAGCCTCTTAAAGACTGTGTAACCATTTTTACTGATGGCTCCAAAAATGGAGTAGGTGCAGTACTTATCAGTAAACAACTTCACACCATAATAGTTCCACCCAACTCCGCACAGGTTACTGAACTTGCAGCTGTAATATTAGCCTTTAAATTAGCAGATAATCAGCCATTCAATCTTCTATCTGATAGCTTATATATCGTTAACGCTTTACAGGTTCTTGAAACGGTACCCATATTTCTTCCATGTCCACGGTAGCTTCTTATTTTACTACGCTACAAAACCTTATCCTACAGCGTAAACATCTATTCTATGTAGGACATATTAGAGCTCATTCTAATTTACCAGGACCTTTGGCCAATGCTAATGACTTGGTAGATATGGCCACCAAATCAATTTTTGTTTTTTCCATAGAGGAACAAGCAAAACTCTTTCATGAAAAATTTCATGTAAATTCCACTACTTTGAGCAGAAAATTTCCTATATCTAAATGTATGGCTCGACAAATAGTAAAAAATTGTCAACATTGTGCTCCTTTAATCCCAGTACAATCCTTTGGAGTTAACCCCAGGGTACTGCTGCCTGGTCATATTTGGCAGATGGATGTAACCCATATTTCTGAATTTGGTACTGTTAAGTATGTACATGTGTCAGTAGACACTGCTTCAGGGGTCATTATGGCTTCCGCTCATTCTGGAGAAAAGGTAAAAGATGTCATTCAACACTGCCTACAAGCATTTGCTGGCTGGGGCATACCTAAAGTTATTAAAACAGATAATGGTCCTGCTTATACTTCCAAAAGCTTCCGGTTGTTTTTACAAACATTTAACATCCAATTAGTCACTGGCATCCCCTATAATCCTCAGGGACAGGGCATTGTGGAAAGAGCACATCTTACTTTAAAAAATTGTTTAAATAAACAAAAAGGGGGAATAGGAGCCTCCTACAAGTCTCCTAAAGATAAACTTAATTTAGTTCTTTTCATTCTAAATTTCTTAACTCTGGATAGGGACGGCCATTCTGCAGCTGATCAACATTATAATCCCCATAATACTCCTCAAGTATGGGCAAAATGGAAAGATATCCTGACAGGTTGTTGGAAAGGACCGGATCCAGTCCTTCGTTGGGTCCGAGGGTCTGTTTGTATTTTCCCACAGGATCAACAGACTCCAGTCTGGATTCCAGAAAGGCTAATCAGAGTTTTACAGCATGCAAGTGATGCTGCTCTTCCTCGCAATGGCGAGTCTGAGCCTTCCTCCAATAACAAAAACTCAGACGGAAAGGCAAACCCGGAACCTATGGGCCATTGTTAGCCTGGCCATATTTTTCATTTCTGACTAACATATTTCTTATCCTTCCTTTTCTTGTTTTTCACCAATTTCTCTACAAGCCTGTCAATTCTACTGATGATTTTTCAGGTCGTGCTGCTTTTGGAGATAAGGATATTTCTAGCCTTTCTTTGCTTTAACAGGAGGAATTTCTGCATTTTGCCGTTGGAATCATACTACAAATCAGACCCAGAGTAGAGCAACTCGTTCTGCTGACCCTAGCTATGATGTTGCTCTTCCTCCCACGTCAGCTTGTGTATTTCCTCTCTTTTATGTTTCTACCAACTAACATTTCTAATAACACCTCTTAACTGTTCACTAACTGTGTGCTATCTCTCACAATGCTGGAATGGTTCTTTTGTCATCCGTGCAATTTGCACATTTCTATCTTCCTACCAGTCCTAGTTTCTGTTGCAGATATAGAATTGCCAGTGCTATTATCAAGAAGCAGGAGAGGCTTTGACATTGCAACAGCCGTGATCATTGCCACCACAGTCCTTGCAGTAGCAGCATTGACACAACCATAACAACGATCATTTGGTCGAAGATGCAGCTGCAGCCTTACAGACCATAGAGACTCTATCAGAGAATGGACTCATTATAAGAACAAGTGGATACCTTGCAAGAACTTTTGGGACTGGGATGCGTTTATTCCCTGAGAGCTGCTTTGTGTTACCCGTATTGTAACTCCATTGGGATGTATATTGTTTCTGTATTTAATATGGCTATATGGTTCTTCTTCTGTTTATAGATTTGTCAAACAGCGGGCAAGCTTAGGAGCTATGGTGGTACTCCTCTGCCTTGGCCTTCTTCTCTTCATTCGTTTTGGCATGCATCTACGAGCTAGCCAATAGAGAGATCAAATTATTTTTCGTCAGGCCATGACCGCCCTAAAGGCCGACAGCCCCCCATTCGTATGGCTCTTGATGCTGGACCGGTAGTCAAGGACGGGTAATGAAGGAGGTGGCTGTGTACCGACCTAAGACAGGAGCTGCAGCATGCTCTGCAGGCTCTGATGACGGGTAAGGACATATGCTGACCACTCAGCCTAAGACAGACACGGTCCCGAGCCTTAGTTTAATATTAAAGAAGGGGGATCTGTGGGGGTTCCCGGGACCCCCAGCCTTGGGCATGGTCAAGATGGCGCCTGACGCTGAGCCAAAAGCGGCCAGCTATACAGTAAACAACCAGCAAATTCCAATGATTGGCTAGTTAACGATGTGACTAGAGCATGCCCCCCTCGTGTACCCATCCTATGCTTGCAGCTGTCCGCGTTTATCTCGTGTACTCTCCCCTGATTGGTTGAAGTGTATATAAGCCTGGTGGGTGGGAGAGTAGGGGGGAGAAGCTGAGGAAGAGGCAGAAGCGGCGGGGATGGAAGAAGCGGAAGAAGCAGAAGAAGCAGCGAAGGCGGAGGCGGAGGTTGAAGCCAAGCTGGAAGCAGGGAGTACGCGGGAGCTGGAAGAAGCTGGGAGAAGGGAAGCTGGGAGCACGCAGAAGCTAGGAGTAAGAGAAGTGTAGGAGAGGAACTGTGCACAATAAACTTCCAAAGCTTCAGACATTTGTCGTGTCTCTCTCTGCGGCCAGAGGGGACGCGATAATCTAGCTGTGTTTCCATTTCAGCATCTGCAAAATGAGAATTATACTGGAAAGAATGCAGAGTTGTGAGGCTTAAAAGTTAATTTATGTAAACCATTTTGAACAATGCTTGGTGAATAGTAAAGTAGAAGTATAACTGTCATTATTGGATATAATTTAGCATCTCTCAGTAATCAGTCATTATTATTTCTTTTTTCCAACTTTAATTTTATATGAAGGCTTTAATGAGAATGTTCCTGCCTGACTTGTTTTGAGATCCAGCTGGGAGTTAGTAGTCCTTATGAAGAGGGACCCTTCATTCAACTCTTGGAACAAATCCTTTTAAACTTGATTCAGCAATGAGCTGTAACAACCCTGGGAAGAATAGTCTGCTCTGTACTAGTTTTCACATTAATCAAAGAGAATGCTGTAATTTGCCTTGATAGTAGTCTAAATTTATGTAACCCAAGGTAATTTCCTTGACCCTTTTTCTGAACCACTGAATAAAGACCAGAAAGTTGTTGCATTGAGTGTTCTAGTCTTGAATTGATTTTATGACTTTGTCTTTGATTAATGTGGAAACCAATTCAGGAAGACACATTCAAGTTTTCTCTAATCAGAGGCATGTATCATCCCATCTTCTCATTAACTGGTTTCAGGGTCTTCCTATCTTGTAGCTTGCAATTGTGTTTAAGTGCTTTTCTTAATGTGCATTGCAGACCTCTCCTTTTTTTAAATTCATATTTTAGTTGTAGATGGACACTGTTTTATTCAGATTTTTCACCAATGTGATTAAAGACTTGACCTGAACAAGTATAGAGGAGATAAGTTTATTTGAGGGCTCATGGTTTCAGAGGTCTTAGTCCATAGAAGACTGGCTTCATTCCTTGGGGCTCAAGGTGAGGCTGAATATCATGATGAGAGAGTGTGGCAGAGGGAAGCAGCACACATCATGATCAGGAAGCAGAGAGAGACTCCACTTTCCAAATATAAACTATATACCCCATATCTATGCCCCTAATGAGCAAGTTTCTTCAGCCACACCATACCTGCCTCTAATTACCATTCAGTTAATCCCATTAGGGATTTATTCAGTTTTTAGGCCAAAGCTATAATCCAATCATTTATCCTCCAACCTTCTTGCATTGTCTCATATGTGAGCTTTAGGGGGATGCCACATCTAAACCATAACAGACAATATCTTTATTTTGTTTATTTTCATGTGGTGCTGAGGATTGATCCCAGTGCCTCACACATGCTAGGTGAGCACACTGTCACTGAGCTACAGTGGCAGACCCCAGACCTCTCATTTTTGGAGATGTTTTCTGAAAGAGCATGTGTCCTTATTCACAGATTTTTCTAAGCAAAATTCAATCAAGTTTTTCAAACATGGCTTCACAGCATTAAATTAAGCATCCTTTTCTGCTCCTTACTTCTCATTCTGTTATATTTGATAATTAAATTTTCCCAGGTGAGGCAACATTAAGTGAGGTGGCACTATTGACACTCCAGGGCTCTGGAGTTGGGAGCAGAGATGTCAGCCTGAAGGAGGAAACCACTCAGTTGGACTGATTTCAGGTGTTCAGTATGACCAAGTCTAGCCTTGTGTCTGTTTTCCAGTTCCTTATTTGTATGTTGCTGATCATGTTTCATTTTTGCATGGTTTTCAGGTGGAATTGGCATGAACTTAACAGCAGCAGACACTGTTATTTTTGATGACAGTGAATTTAATCCTCAAAATGACTTACAAGCAGCTGCCAGAGCTCAACAAATTGACCAGAAAAAGTGAGTAAGTTAAACATCTTCATTTTCCTGCTCTGTTGGCTTGTAGTTCTGGATTGGGGAAGAAGGTGAAGAATGTAGTCCTGACAACAGTGTCATACTGGGAGTTGAGAACCACTAGGTTTTAACCCCATTTTGGCACTGACCTGCAGAGTCATGCTCAGCAGGTCACATGATCAATTCAGTCTCATTTTGTTAAAAATAAGAGTTAAATTACAAAATGATTAGAAGAAACTTTTAGGCTTTAGTTAGAATCTAACTCAGTTTAAAAATGGAATTAAAGCTAGTATGGTGGCACATACCTGTAATCATAGCAACTTGGGAGGCTGAGGCAAGAGGATCACAAGTTCAAGGCCAGCCTTGGCAACTTACTAAAACCCTGTCTCAAAATAAGATATTTTGGGACTGGGGTTGTGGCTTATTGGTAGAGAACTTGCCTAGCATGTGTGAGGCAGTGGGTTGAATTCTTAGCACTGCATATGAATAAATGAATAAAATAAAGATCCATCAATATCTACAAAAAATTTAAGTAAATAAATAAAAATAAAACATTTTTTTAATAAAATGGTAGGGATATAACTCATTGGTAATGCTCCCCTGGATTTGCTTCCCAGTACCAGGTAAAGGGAAAAAATGGGGTTAAGAGGTTGTGGAACTACCCTTTGACCTCAGGATAACATGCCTGCCAATGTTTGTCCTTGGCTATAAATGAAGTCCCAATTGTGGTCACTTCATCATTATTTCCCTGATTCTTTTGGGAAAGGTTCAGAGAGAAGTTAAGGCCAGATCTCTCTAACAAATGCTCAGGTCCAAATGAGCAATGTCCTTTGAATTGTTTTCTTAATATGGTCTTTGGTTCTGCTACCTTTTTGCTGTATTTTTATGGCATGCTTTTCTCCTCAGCTTTGCAGACTCATAGCACACTGCTCTCACTTTACTTACATACAGGACTATGAAAGTTATTTATCTGATTGGACAAGACACTGTGGAATAATTAGTTTATAGGAAAGCAGCTTCCAAACTGCAGCTCACCAACATGATCATAGGAGACCATTTTACTCTTGGAGCCCAGAAATTTTTGGCTGATGCTGACCTCCAGGTAAAATATGTTGTTCTTTTCTTTAAAGTCCCATGATTTATAATCAGTACTCTCTGTGAATGTGAATGCAAATAAGGAATACCAGGATTAACCACTCTTTGTTTCCAGTTACACATTGGTTCATTAGCCTAATTCATACCCACTCAGTACCTACTACATGCAAGGTGCCATAGAAGCTAAATGAGTGTGAAACTTAAAGGCAGGGAAATAGAATAAAGAGAATGGGCTTTAAACTGTCAAATTTGGATTCAGATTTATACCTTATCACTTACTGGATGTATGACTTTGAGCAGGTAACTTAACATCATGGATATAATCTCTTTGGGATTTCTAAAAATGAGTGTGCCACTAGTTATCTCAGAGAGAATTTGTTTGTTTGGTTTTTTTTTTGTTGTTGTTGTTGTTGTTATTGGTTTTTAAAGAAGAACATGACTTAATCAGCAATGATTAATTCCATACCTCCTCTTTAATCCCAGACCCTTTGTTCAGTGACTTACAGTACTCATTTTATACCCAGAGGAGGATGAACAAGACTGGGAATTCAAAATTATACCATAGGATATATAGATGAAAGACTAGAGTTAATTTGCTTGAGGAAACAAAAATTAGATAGGAGTCAAATGCTGATGTGGAAGATTCTGGAAACAGCTCTCTTTTGGAAAAAGTCTTAAAGTTATTCCATAGTAGCAGCTTTTGAGCTTAAAGTAGAACCCATATTATAATGTACCCTAGGTCCTTTTGAGGAATTAGATACACAGAGATCAACTCCTAGAATTCTGGAATGATTCAGGGATGAAGTGAGTAAGAAATGGCTGACAAGGGCAGTAGCTATGGGAAGGTCTGCTGTAGGAAACATTGCAGAAAAGAAATGATAGGAGTTGACTCTTTTTTTGAGGCAGGAAGTAAGAGAGATAGCAAATTCAAAGATGACTTTAAGGCTTTAAGCCTGAATGATGAGAACAGAAATTAGGAAGATAGGTGATAAAGTGTTAGGAAGGTGAAAATAGCGTAGGCTTTAGTCAACAGGATTTGTAGTAAAAATCAATAAAAATTATCATCAGAGGGAGATTCAGAAAAGGTAGGAATTTCATTTAGAAAAGTTCACAAGAAAAACCACACTTTACTATTAAAAAATTCAATAGGTATGCAAAAGGGGAAAAATTACACAGTATTATAAGCAAAATTATCAAGTTTACAATTAACCCAAGCGTGGGTTAAAAAATAGCAGTTTTCTCTCACACACACCTGTATCTTTGCACATCAGCATTGCAAAAAGGGATCAGTGCTATATTTTTTAGGGAGTCATTGACATGCATGAAAAGTTCACAGTTTTTTGGGTACTAGAACCTGAAAGAAGAACCCTAGGTTTTGTTTGTTTGCTTGGTTTTTGTTTACCTTAGGGAGTAACTGTGGAGTCTGGCTTTTTCTATATTTTTAGTGTTCTGCATTATCATCTGTCATGGTGGCAGGGCAGCTGTGCATTTTGTTTTCACACTATTGAAGAGGCAATTACAAATGTAAGGTGAAAGCTTGAGAGAGAGGTAGGTATATATTGTAGATGTCTAAATACATTTCTTCACAGAACCTTGAGAGATGAGTTCATTGTGGGCTGTAGTGAAGGTGAACATATTGGGAGTTAGAGGAAATGAGGTCTCAGATGCTCAAACTCTTCCCCAGTGTAGAGAACTCCAGGCATTCAATTAGGGGTTTCCCTGTGATGTGGTCTACCAGAACATCATTGTGAAGTGCACAGGTACAACTTCCTGCTGTGGGCCAATGTAGACTACTGGCTGTTGGAGAGGACCTTGGTGGGACTTCATGCCCAGGCCAGGGGCAAAAAAATCTCTTTCTGTATGATTTTTTTCCTCCCCATACAGACAATGAGTTATTTATGGTTTCCAAGGACAAGGGTAATAACTCACTACCTTGTCTCAAAAGAAAGCAGGGCATTTTTTAAATTATTAAAGAATCTAATAGTAAAAGATGTGGTTCTGGTTTGATAAATCTAAGCTGTGTAGAGTTGAGAAGTCCTGAAAAAGGAAAGCAGGTTCTTTATCCTGCAAGGAGAATACAACAGAAAAAGAGGGATAGATATATATCGCGTTCCCTCTGCCCGCAGAGAGAGACACGACAAACGTCTGAAGCTTTGGAAGTTTATTGTGCACAGTCTTCCTTTCTTTTCCTCTTTTCTATCCCTTTCTCTCTTTTCTTTCCCTCTCCTGCACTCTTCTCCCGCTCGGCTCTCGCCTGCTCCGACCGCTTCGTTTCTCTCGCTCGGCTCACGCCCGCTTGCACGCTTCTACTCCCAGCTTCTACTCCTATTCTCAGCTTCTGCTCTCTTTTCTTTCTCTTGCTCTCTTTCCCTCTGCTTAACTCTCACCTGCTCCGGTCGCTCCACTTCTCCCGCTCGGCCCACGCCTGCTTCAGCCGCTCTGCTTCCTCGCTTCTACCCCTACTCTCAGCTTCTTCCCTCAGCTTCTGCTCTCAGCTTCTGCTCTCAGCTTTTTCTGCTACTCCCCCACCCATCAAGCTTATATACACTTCAACCAATCAGGGGAGAGTACACGAGGTAAACGCGCGGACAGCTGCAGGCATAGAATAGGTACACGAGGTGGGCATGCTCTAATCACATCATTAACTAGCCAATCATTGGAATTCGCTGGTTGTTTACTGTATAGCTGGCCGCTTTTGGCTCAGCGCCAGGCGCCATCTTGACCGTGCCCAAGGCTGGGGGTCCTGGAAACCCCGACATATCCCCCTTCTTTATTATTAAACTAAGGCTCGGGACCGTGTCTGTCTTAGGTTGAGTGGTCAGCATATGTCCTTACCCGTCATCAGAGTCTGCAGAGCATGCTGCAGCTCCTGTCTTAGGTTGGTACATAGCCACCTCCTTCATTATCTTCTTGCTGCTGATTTTGTGCATCTATTGAAGCGTATTGGCCTTCTCCTATTAACATCTCAACATTTCTATCGGGAAACCTTGCCACTATGTTTCTGCAAGCAGTTTCAACAGCTATTTCTTGCCACTGAGCTCTCCAATTAGACATTGTCCTCCAGATAACACTGCTCTGCATACCTGTTTCCAATTAGTCTTAACTGCCTCTTTAAAGTTTTTCCAATGGTTGATGGTATCTCCATTTGCTCCTCAAATACGGGCAGGTTCTACAAATTTTGAAGCTCTTTCTATTAGGCTTAGGTTTCTCCTACCTTTTCCCCTTGTTCTTAAGTTTTCACTACCACTTGGTTATTCCTTTTGGGGGTTCTTTGTGTTAGACTTAGTTCCCTTTTTTCCCTTGTTCTTAAATTTTTTGAGCAATTGTTTTCTAGGTCACCACCACTCAATTTTTCCTCACTTTATTCTCTTTAAGAGTTCTTTTCTGTTGCTATTAGATCCTGTTCATGAAGATCCCCCTTGTGGCACACTGAGCAGCTTTTCTTCTATAAACCCTGGGCTTATTTCTACTAGGGTTTGAACATATGATCATACAGTGGTTTCCTTATTTTCTAGTCCTTCCCCAGTGTTTCTTTCCCCCCCAGCTGTTCCCACTGTGGGGTGTTTAAAAGGCCCTCATCCAAAAACCAAGGGGAAACCTTTCCATAGTATCGAGAAATGCTCTAGCTGTTTTTGCCTTTAATGGTGTCCCATGGTTTTTTTAATAGCTCCCTGAGGGGTTGTTGCATTCTGAATTTAGACGTTTCAGACCCCATTGTTTGGACCGCTTCAAGCGTGTTTCTACTTTCACTTTAATTGGACCGCGTTCCACGCGTCAGGACCACTGCCGGCGTATCCCGATACCGGACCACCTTCCATGTGTCCTTATTTTTATTTTAATCGGACCGCATTCCGCCTGCCCCCAGGACCGCTGATGGCGTATCCTGATACCCTTTAACTGGACCGCATTCCGCGTATCCCCAGGACCGCTGATGGCGTATCCTGATACCCTTTAACTGGACCGCATTCCGCATATCCCCAGGACCGCTGATGGCGTATCCTGATACCCTTTAACTGGACCGCATTCCGCGTATCCCCAGGACCGCTGATGGCGTATCCTGATACCCTTTAACTGGACCGCATTCCACGTATCCCCAGGACTGCTGATGGCGTATCCTGATGCCCTTTAACTGGACCTCATTCTGCGTATCCCCAGGACCGCTGATGGCGTATCCTGATACCCTTTAACTTTTTTATAACTGGTTTAACTTGTTAAAATTTTTTTAAGATATCTTATCTTGTCTTCTTTATAAAATTTTCATCTTCCCGGGTTTCGGCACCATTTATCGCGTTCCCTCTGCCCGCAGAGAGAGACGCGACAAACGTCTGAAGCTTTGGAAGTTTATTGTGCACAGTCTTCCTTTCTTTTCCTCTTTTCTATCCCTTTCTCTCTTTTCTTTCCCTCTCCTGCACTCTTCTCCCGCTCAGCTCTCGCCTGCTCCGACCGCTTCGTTTCTCTCACTCGGCTCACGCCCGCTTGCACACTTCTACTCCCAGCTTCTACTCCTATTCTCAGCTTCTGCTCTCTTTTCTTTCTCTTGCTCTCTTTCCCTCTGCTTAACTCTCACCTGCTCCGGTCGCTCCGCTTCTCCCGCTCGGCTCACGCCTGCTTCGGCCGCTCTGCTTCCTCGCTTCTACCCCTACTCTCAGCTTCTTCCCTCAGCTTCTGCTTTCAGCTTCTGCTCTCAGCTTCTTCCGCTACTCCCCCACCCATCAAGCTTATATACACTTCAACCAATCAGGGGAGAGCACACGAGGTAAACGCGCGGACAGCTGCAGGCATAGAATAGGTACACGAGGGGGGCATGCTCTAATCACATCGTTAACTAGCCAATCATTGGAATTCGCTGGTTGTTTACTGTATAGTTGGCCGCTTTTGGCTCAGCGCCAGGTGCCATCTTGACCGTGCCCAAGGCTGGGGGTCCTGGAAACCCCGACAGATATAAATGTAGTGAATGCTTACTGTGTGCTAAGCATTGTCTGAGGTGTACTTTTTCCAGTTGTTTTATGAAGAAGAGTAACAGGAGAATGACATAGACAATGTCTTTACAATTTTTAAGAAATTTTCCAAACATCATTCAGAGCCACTCTAATCCAAGCACTCTGTAACTTCCAAATGCATGCTCTTAATTACTATAATATACTGTTTTTCATTTTTAAAAAAGGTAGTTCCTTAAAAACACATTGTGAGTGCTCAATAGCAAGGGAAGCCAGGAGATTTAAGTACAGGGAGTGGAAGGGAGGGTCCCAGTATGAACTGAGCTTCATCATAAATACTCGACTTTCTTCTATTTTGGTTACTAAATGCCGAAGCCATTTGCCTTGGTTTATATATATGTATTTTTATATTTTATGTTTATATATATAATATATAAGTATATATATATTAATGTAAGTAATTTATATACATATTTATGTATATGTCTCTCTGTATGTATACACACACACACATACATACTAAGGCTAAATATAAATATATCCAGGTATTTTCTTGCTTAGTTTTTATCTCAAGTGTTTTTAAGCTACAGAATACCTTTAAGTTTCCAAGTTACAAAATAGACACTCTAGAGATAACTAACCAAAACTAAAAGGGCAAAATGCAAATGAGGGCCCATCATGTGGATTCCAATTGTTTCAGAACTCTTAAGTGATAGTGCTTAGGAAGATGTAAAGTTGGAAGTAGCAAGTGAAAGCCAGGTAATACTATCTAAGCTTTCTGGGTGGTTCCTGTAGCCTTAGGAAACAGACAGAATATCCCCTAGGGAGGAGTGAGAGGAAAGGGCAGGATAGAGAGTGAACAGTACTATTCAGGGAGATTGAAATTAAGAAAGGGTCTTTGGGCCTTGGTGATCAGGATTGTTATTGTTTTTCCAAGGTGCGTTCCATAAAGTAGTGAGGTAGGAAAGCAATTTGGCAAAGGAAAGGAGTCAGCTTATTGTGAAGTGAGGTACTGAGTGGCATCTTCTCTTTCTAAGAAGTTTGACAGTGAGAGAGGTAGGAAGGTAGCTAACAGGGTCTCTGACTTCTCTCAGGACTGCTGGAAGTATCTGTAAAAAATTGCTGGTGAGAAGTGCTATAGAAGATGCAGAAAATCATTTTATTCTTACCATCCCCCCCAAAATAAAAGAAATTGGTGGTTAATAATTATTTTGTTGCAGTTATAGATATCAAAATCAATAGCTCTGGTCATCATTTATCACCTTTATGCTTATTCCTCATCTAACCCCACAATAGCCTGGTTCAAGTCATCTGCCATGGGAGAGAAGAAAGTTCACAAGGGAAGGAATGTGCTTGGTGTCACTTAGAAACTTAGCAGATCACCACATCCTGATCTTTGTTTTCATGAGAACTAACTGGATTTTTTGTTTTCTTCATTCAAGTTGAGTGAAATACTCAAATTTGGCTTTGATAAACTGCTGTCTTCTAAGGGGAGCACCGTGGATGAGACAGACCTGGAGTCCACCCTGGGAGAGACAAAAAATGGCCAGTGGGTCTCTGATGCTTTGCCTACAGCTGGAAGAGGGAGCAGAGAGCAGGAGGAAGGAAGTGATTTGGGGGTTAGGGTGAGCAAATGGCACAGTAACCTCAAGCTAGGGCATGAGTGTATTTATCTCCATAGGAAGTCCTGTATCCCACACCCTGGAACCTCTTTTTCCTACCCAGCCCTATTGTCATTTTGAGCACATTCTTTAGGCTTCTTGATCCAAGAAATTGAAAATATATCTGGCTGTTCCCATGTGGCTGAACTTTGAATCCAAGTCATGATATTAATGTTTATGGTCCTGTCATCAAGGCTTCAGTTTGTAGATTTTCTCTCTTGATGCAGACATCTTATCTGGTGTTTATTGGAGAAGAATGCTGTCTTTATGATGATGCTATGCACAGTGATTTCTCTTCTCAATAGTAGATTTTTTAATTGTAGCTAATATTTATAGGCATTTATTTTGGGTTAATCAACAGTGCTGCCAACTATGTCATGTGCTTTATATCTTTTTCCATTTAACCTTCATAAGACCCATGAGGTGTAGATCATTTTGTCTTCCTTTTTCTTTTTTCTTCAAATTTGTTTAAAATATGTATTTTAAAGCATTTTTTGTAGATGTAGATGCAGTGCTAAGGATCAAACCCAATGCCTCACCCATGCTGGGCAAATGCTTGGATACTAAGCTATAGCCCTAGCCCCAATATCTTTCTTTTTATCCTTTTCTATTCTGAAATTTTTGAAATTAAGATTTGAAGGGATTTTAGGGTTTTGTTTTTGTCTTTTCTTTTCACATAATGGCTTTGTATCATGCTCCCTAATATTGCATAACTTTTAAAATGACTGTTTTCCTGTATCAGCAGCTATAGGGAGTCAATATGGCCTGGAGTGAGAGGGTTCTTACTGAGCTTCTTAATTCAAGAGTTTCTTCTAGCTGAGCATGGTGGTGCATGTCTTTAATCCCAGTGGCTCAGAAGCAGAGGCAGGAGGATCCTGAGTTCAAAGCCAGCCTCAGCAAAAGCAAGGCACTAAACAACTCAGTGACACCCTGTCTCTAAGTAAAATACAAAATAGGGCTGGGGATCTGACTCAGAGGCTGAGTGCCCCTGAGTTCAATCCCAGAACCCCCAACTCCACAAAAAAGAGTTTCTTCTCCAACCAATACAGAGAAGCACCATGGTTTCAGTAGGTGGTGCTTCCTTTACTGGTAGGGAGTGGGCTGGGAAAGGTTTTTGGTTTTGTAATTCTCAATTTTTACTACTTGCTTCTTTCTTTCTCTTTGCCATAAAATTATCAAAGATGCCTCCCTTTCTAAATTACCTCTTTCTCACCTAAAAGCAGTTCTTCCTCAAATTTTAACTGCATCTACTTTCTGGCCTTTCCCTTTTGATTCTTTAGTAGGCACTGCTGTGATCTACCAGGACTCGGACCCATACTCATTGTTTTCCCATTTGGAGTGTGATTCTCATTTTGGAGAATAAATTTCCTCTGGCACTACTAGAAACCCACTCTCTCCTATGCAATCTCTGTCTGCCTACCCAGAGAAATGAGCACTTCAGAGCTGGCTCACCTGGTTTGGGATGTTCATTTCTCTACTTACCTACAAATGGATGTTTAGAGTAGTTTCTGATTCCTAATTTTGTAGTAGGCTTTGATTAGGGGTGGTTTCATTATCCTTGTTGATTGGTGCAATTTTTATAGGATATATGAAGAATTCAAAATTCAGGTGACTGGCATTATTTTACAGAACACTGTTTTTTTGACTTTTCTTGTGTTTAATCTTTAAAAATTTTTACAATAGTATCACATTTATATTCAAGAAAACTTTCTTGTTCTCTGCTTATTGTTTGTATCCTGTTCTCATTTCAAGGATATAATATCCTCACTGAGTACATTTATTATAGCTTTTTAAAATATATCCCAGGGAGAATATTTATTATGTCTTTTCAAAAATGTTGCCCTGCCCACTGTGTTGTCTCTTTTTCTCCATTTGCTTCTCCTCCTTCCTCTATTTACTTCTCCTTCTTCCTCTTCTTTTTTCAAAAAGAATCCCTTGCTCTTATTAGCAGCTTTCCTGAAACATCTGGTGTCCTGTGACTGTCTGATCAGGGTGCTGGTGAAATGCCCCAAAGCTGACAGATAGATCTGTTGTGAGCAGGTGGACAGCCTTTGGGCCTCATGCCAGCAGCACTGGTTGGCAAGTCATCTTTTGCACTGGGGGAGTCTTTCCAGACACACAGATTTGAAGACATCACTAGACAACTCATTTTATCCTTAGAAGATTACTCTTTTATCATCCTTAGAAGATAAACCATTACAACAAAATTATTTAAATTGAAAAGACAGGGATCCAAGAGCTCATGGTGCTCCCATTATTTGGTGTGTGGATCCCTTCAGTTCCCCCACATCATGGTGCCCTTGTAAGGACCATGAGTCCTAGGCTTTTGGAGTATTGAGAGGGTTTCTATCCCTCTAGTTAGTCCCAGCTGGATACCTGTGTTTTGGTTCTACAGCTCTTCTTAAACTGTTTTCATTTTCCAAAGAGTTTGTGAACATTTTAACATACCATTGCCTCATATAGCTTTTTAGTAATTCATTTATTGTCATTTAGCTGTTTCAGGTGAGAGAAAAAATAAATGTGTGTGTTATTGTCATTTAGCTGTTTCAGGTGAGAGAAAAAATAAATGTGTGTGGTCATATTTTTAAGTTATATTTGATGACCTTAGTATCAAGTTTACACCCTTTTCTGTAGTCATCTATATTAATTTAATTTTATTTGCTAGAACAAAATAAAAGTGCAGTGTTTTTAGAAAGATGATTGTATATCTTCACCTGCCTAAAAAAAGGTATTTTTCCAGACAATCTAACTGCCAAAAATTCTCCAGTTTGCTTAAAATCTGGAATGTTGTCTTCAATGACCATGTCTTGGTTCTCTTTGTGATAAATGGTACCTCTGGCAGGATACAGATTAGGGTCTAGACCTGTGGGCTCCAGCTGCCTATTAGAAACAGACTAAAGACATGGAGCATCATTAAAAATAATGTAAATAAACATTAAAGAATAGTAATTAGAGCAGCCCAAAATTTAAGTAAAAAGTAAGATTGCTTTACCTTTAATGCTAAAGTTTTTTAAAAAGAACATTTACATGGTAAATTGAGAATTTCATGCAGTTTGATGCTATATATGTTGATCATATTTGACACATCTCAGCTATTTATTTTTTCCACTTGTTGATAGTGTGCCTCACTGAAAGCCCCCTGCTGATTTAAGTAGGAAATGCCAATTAGTATTACAGCTGGTTAGATTTGGGTACAAGTGTGAAGCAATTGTTCTCTTGAGAATGAAAATATTTTGCTTTCATACTCTCTAGGGAAAATATACTTAGAGTTGATTTCATAATGCTGTGAAAATACATTATTTGGTAACATGTGTTACTAAATACACTTCACTTTTGAATCATTATCTTACCTATCTGTGGTTACTGGTCTTGGTTGTTTATCACTTGATTCATGATCTTGGCAGATCATCCAACCTCATTGGGTTTTTGTGTCTTCATCTCTAAAACAGGTCTATTAATGTCTTCTTTACTCTTTTACACAGCTTCAAAAATCAAATGTGGTAATAGATGTGAAATTGCTCTGATAGCATAAAGTGCTACCTAAGAGTACTATATCAGCTGGTGGTGTCACTGAGTGGTGGAGCTCTTACCTAGCAAGTGTGAGTCCCTGGGTTTGACCCCAAGTACTGCAAAAATTAAGGAAAAAAATTATACTATTTTCCTTGTTGTTTTTGCCATAATTATTTGCAAGCCTGTTTTCTCTCTACTTTTCTATACACAATAATCTACTGAAAAGAACATACTGATCTTAGAATCAGAAAAACCTACATTGTTCATTTTGTAGCAGAGAGAATTAAGGAACCCTTTAATCCCTGTGTGAATCTCAGTTTACTCTTTCATAAATGGGGTTAGTTATACCAGGATTGAGGTAAGAAACATGAAGATTCTTTGTGAGATCTACAGAGAATATTATACATCTAAGGAATTATATTTTGTGATTTTTTAAAAAATTTCTCATAGATTTGCCCCTTGTTCCTTTTAATATTATAGAAAAAGGGAAAAAGAGTTGAGTATTAAAAGTGTGTTTGGACTAAAAATGTTGAGATTTTATTAGGAGATCTTGAAAATCAGTGAGATTTGCACTGGGAATATTTGTGGAATGAATGAATTATTTGAGACTCAGCAGTGTAGAGGGATTCAGCAGAGATTCCCACATCATGTAGGGTGGACCAAACAAGTTTAAGCCAATGCTCTGTCCTTTGAAAAGTGAACATGTGTAGAACCCAAACTCATCAGTATTGGTGCAACAGGAAATGAAATGCCTTTATCACAAACTTGACTTCACCCATTTAGAGTATGGGCTATTCTCTTATTCACCTAGTTATTGCTTTGAATAGCATTAACCTATTTTTCAATGTTTTAACATTTCTCACTTTGTGTTTTATATTCTTAGAGAACCATATGTATTTACTTGATGGTAAAGATTATTCTAAGGAGCCCAGTAAGGAAGAGAGAAAACCCTTTGAACAACTGGTGAATCTTCAGAAAATTCTTTTGGAAAAAAAAAGGTCAAGAGGGCCGGTTACTCCAAAATAACGGCAGTGTAAGTGCTGTTAACTTGTGTGAGATCATAAATTCTCCAAACTTTCTTTCTACAAAAGAACCAAAAATGATCCAGTATCATTTTTTTGTTCTCTTAGGATGATTTAAGAAATAAGTGTCTCTTGAAATGTAAAAAATTAACTGAACCCTAGTATAAAAGCTATGTAAAAATCTAGCATAAAAAACATTAATAAGGTGAGTATATTGTACAATTTAGTGTAGGTAAAAGCAGCCCTGTCCCTCTTCTAAACCATCCCTAAAAGGATCACCATATTAAATCAAAATACCATATTCTGTTGTCAATAATCATGATTCTGTTTCATTAAGAGAAGATGGCAATCACAAATAATATATGTAATGTTCACAGTGTTTGGTGCTTAAAATGTACTTTCTAAATGTTATCTATCATTAAGATAATCATGCTAAAATACTCTGTATTAAAATAAATTTTACATTTATAGAAAGTTTTATGTTAAAATTGTTTAAACTTTAAATGGTATCCTACAGTGTATGCTTTCAATCAAGGAAAAAATTATTTTGAATTACTTTATTGCTCATGAAATGAATCAAAATGACTGTACTCTCCATGCCAGTACTTTGGCTGAACTTAGAACTCAGTGGCCACCATGCCGATGAGATTCATAATATGAACAGTAAATTGAAGTATCTTGCTGCCAGTGTCCACCACACAAGGATGCAGTGTTTTGTGAAAGCCTAAGCATGTTGTCTCTGTAGAGAGTCTGCTTTGGGGATGAATGAAATTCATGGAGGAACAGGAAGTTCCTGACCTTCCTGGCTTTGGATCTTGTCCTTCCTACAGGTTCTTATACCAGGCCTCTTGGAGTGTTCTACCAAAAGGAAGAGGATTCTGAGCCCAGAAGAAATGGAGGAAAGACAGAAAAAAAAAAGACAAGAAGGAGCAGCCAAGAGAAAGAGACTACTACAGGAAAAGAATAGGAAAAAGGAAGAATCTGAACATAAGAAAAAGTATGTCTAGAGAGTACTGTCATTTCTAGTGACAGATATTTTGGTCTCCTCCACTAGAATCACTTAAAAATTCAAAAACCTATCAATCTACTAGTTCCTGTTGGTAACAGAATACTTTTTTTTTTTTTGGACTAATGTTTGAAACCAGGGGCACTCTACCACTGATCTATTTCCCCAGTCCTTTTCATTTTTTATTTAGAACAGGGTCTCACTAAGTTGTTTACCTGACATCCAACTTGTGATCCTCCTGCCTTAGCTTCTTGAGTAGCTAGGATCACAAGTTTGAACCACCACACCCAGCTCCACAGAACACTTTTTTAAAAGATTCAGCTTTAACATTTAGTCTACTTTAGTGAGAAGTCTTGAGTGCCTAAAGCAGAGAAGATGCTTTCTATTGAAACAAGAAATGTTAAAGGTTTTATTGTAGCCAATGAGGAACCATTTATTTGAACAGTCCATTTTAGTCATGTTCTTAAAAACTGGGATGTTTGTTGGATGCTCATTATTGAAGTGTAATCAGGAGACAGGCTAATCAGTAAAACTTGTTATTTACAAATTTACAGTAAAACTTGTTTATTTGACTCTTGGCAAAAATATTTGCCAGGGTCCAGTCCTAGCAGGGGTCAGGGGTCCTAGGTGGATGGGAGACTTTGGTACAGTGGAGAAACAGCACACAGAGTCACCAAGTGTTCTGAGGCTGAATCTGAATCTTTATTTTTCTGCCAGTCTTTTTATAGATATTTTTCTTTAGTAATGATTATATCATTTTATGGTTAGTTTAAAATAAGAAAAACCTTCAAAAGTACAATCTATGCTTCTTCTCAAAGTGCACATTCTCTTTGTATGACAATCCAGACCAAAACAACCTTATTTCCCAGCTAGATTAAAACAATCTGTCTCCCAGATAAACTGAAACAAACTTGGATCCCAGCTAAACTGAGGGCACCATGATCTGCCAGCCTTCAATCTTCAGAACAAACACATCACTAGATTTTCTGAAAAACCACCCCCACCATGAATTCCAGTGTTTAATAGTGAAAAGTTTTTACTATTATTAAAGGGCAAAGAAATCAATTTATAGTTAATATTTAGTGTATTCTAATTTTATATATTGGCAGACTACAATCTTATTCTGATTCTCAAAGAATTAGACTAAACATAGGAAAAGCACAAGTTATATTTATGACTAACCTAAATGTTTTTATTATGTAAAGTATCTCCAGAATCAACTATTAAAACTAGGAAAGCAACAAAGGTCAAACACCACATCCAAGCTCAGAGGAATGCCTCTTTATCCATCTATTATTATACTAAAGCAATCACAGTCTCCTTTAATCTCGAGCACAGCTACAATTGTTTATTTTCATATATTTATCTATGTATTACTGCTAAATTTTCAGTGTGCACTATTTTGTGTCCCAATACAGTAAAACCTTCTCAATGTTTTCCAATAAGTTTCTAATGATATATTGATTATTAATAATAAAAAGCAACTACACCTGGAGACATGCCACGTCTATGGCCCCCAAGAGGGAGGACGGTCAACAGAATCTTGTCAAGTGTTAAGTCCTCTATTCCAACAGACTGTGTCAAGTGTTGGGTCCTCTACTTCAACAAAGCCATGTCAAATGTTGGAGTGGCAGAAAATAAACATGGCAAACTTCAATCAGGGTGAGTTTCTAATTACTTTTTACTTGGTAGTTATTTTTTGTGAATAGCAGTGCAAAATGTACTCCATGGAGAGGTTAATTTTCTTTTCTCTCTGTTGAGTTAAAGGATGACTTGGTGGGAGTCCAAAAATTACCAGTCCTTCTGCTTGCCCTCTGAGGAGAGCGAGTCTGAGGACCTTGAGGATGGGAAGATGAGAGTGCTCCCTAATTGGGTTATGATGACCCAGACTCAACCTCCATCAAGTATGTTAGTGGTGATGTCATGCACCCTCAGGCAGTGACAGAGGATGCTCTCATGGTGCACTGTATATGTATAAGAAATGGTGTGGGACAGTGTTGGGGGCTATGCCATATGGACTATGCTAAGATGGTGCCTGGCAGTTAGCCAGAAGTTGTTTTGGTCACATTGGCAGTGAGGAGGTTGATTAACATAAGCACACCCAGGTGATTTGTCATTGGCCTTATTCAATTAAGTCCATGCACACAATGCGTGCTAGGTGTTCCCAAGTGCTCCTAATTGTGCCTGCTCAGACAACTAGCTCCTCGCCTAATCTTCGCACAATTGGCATCAGCCCTACCCTTCACCCCCTGGAGGGGATATAAACTGACTCTCCTCAAGCGCCAGGGTCCCCAGGTTTCCTGAGTTTACAATAAACGTCCCGAATTCAGAAGCCTCACTATGAGTTTGTCTCCTGCGCCAAATTGACTCCGCTGGATGGCGTCAAGTGGCGGCCCGTACGGGGAATTCTGAGTTCGTCTAACTTAAACAGTGAGTAGCGAAGTAAGCTGCAGCCCCTGTCTCTAAGGCAGCTAGATGTTCAAGATAGCTGGCCAGGTAGTGAAGAGCAAAAGTGCATGTATTTTTTGTTGTGTGTTTGTCAAATTCAAGAGTCTTGCTCTATGTAGTGAGGTAAGCTGAGACCCTGTCTCTGGGGCAGTTAACCCCTGTCCCTGGGGCAGTTGGGTACTCAGGTAAGCTGAGGCCCTGTCTCTGGGGCAGTTAACTCCTGTCCCTGGGGCAGCTAGGTACTCAGGTAAGCTGAGACCCTGTCTCTGGGGCAGTTAACCCCTGTCCCTGGGGTAATTAGGTACTCAGGTAAGCTGAGGCCCTGTCTTTTAAGGCAGTTAGGCACTCTGGATAGCTGGCCAGGTGATGAAATATGAAGGAACTCCGGAGTATGTGTATCTAGTGTTGTTTGTGTGTTTGTTCTATTGTTAGTGTGGTCTTTGTCCTGTATCAAATTTATTTATTAGTAAAGGATGGGTTCGGAAATAACACAAAATAAGTCTGAAGGGATAATTCAAAAAGGAGGCATGGAAATATATTACAAGAAGAAAAAAAAGTGCTAGAAGAGATTGAGGAGGAAGGAGATACTGGGGAGGAACTAGAAGATAGGTGAGTTAATGTTGCGGAGTTGCTAGAAGGCAGGAAAGACCATGAGATAACTACCTCCTCAGCTCCCCCTTATGATAAAAGGTGGGAGGACCCGACATTTTGTGGGCACTCTTGTCGGCCTTGTTGTGGTGGAGTCCCAAGTGATACTGGGGATTGCTGGGACCCTCTGGAAGGCCCATTAAGACTGTCCTGCCCAGTCTTGGCGGATGGTCAGGGGCAGTGATTTCATCAGGCCCTAGAATTTAAAACAGTAAAAAATCTTAAAGAGGCAGTCACTATTTATGGGCCCCAGGCTCCGTTTACCATGAGTATGGTGGAATCCATCGCAACACTTAATCTGACTCCTAGTGATTGGGTGAGTATGTGTCGAGCAGTTTTGCATGTTGGACAATATTTAATGTGGAAAGTAACCAATCAGGAGCTCTGTGCAGAGATGGCTCGTAGAAATGCAGCCACAGGTTTCCATTAACGAAACCTGGATATGTTGCTGGGACAAGGACTATATGCTGAACAATAGCAGCAGATTACATATGATCCAGTGGTCTATCTTCAGATAGCTGCTGCTGCTGTTAGAGCGTGGAAAATATTACAAGGTCATGGGGACTTGCAAGGGCAATTATCCAAGGTTATACAGGGCTCAAATGAACCATATGCAGACTTTGTAGATGGTCTGTTACAAACAGCAGGCAGAGTGTTTGGGGATTCAGAACAAGCAATGCCTTTAATAAAACAGTTAGCCTATGAACAAGCTAATAAGTGGTGCAGGGAAGCAATTAGGCCATGGAAAAATAAGGATCTCAATACCTATTTAAAAATATGCAGAGATATTAATGCATCAGCTATACAGGGTCAAGTACTAGCAGCTGCTGTCATCCAAGGTGTAGCTCAAGCTATGAGGGCCAAACCCAAAAGCTGTTTTTCATGTGGACAGCCAGGACATTTTAAAAGGGAGTGTCCAAACCCAAGTCATAGTACATACAAAAAAATACCTGGAGTATGTCCAAAATGTAAAAGAGGAAAACACCAAGTGAATGTAAAATTGTAATTGACATTGAAGGAAAACCACTCCCAAAAAATGAGAGAAGGGGCCCTCGGGCTCAGGCCCCACAAATATTTGGAGCCCTGAAGGAAGGACAACCAGCAGCGGTTCCCATCAGAATGGTCCCTCGAACCCAGTATCCATTAATTCCCTCATCAGACATACAACAGGAAGTGCAGGATTGGACCTCTGTGCTGCCACCAGAGTAGTACTAACTCCAGAAATGGGGGTTCAATTAATGCCTATGGGTATCTATGCCTCTTAAATCAGGGACAGTAGGTTTGCTATTAGGATGCAGTTCTGTTGCCCTAAGAGGACTCCATATAACACCGGGAGTAGTTGATCCAGATTATGAGGGAGAGATAAAAATAATGGTCAGTTCCCCAAAAGATGTTTCTGTTATAAATCAGGGGGATAAAATAGCACAAATACTGGTGATACCCAGTGAACATAACAAATATTTAGCAAAAAAGAATAAAAGAAATAAATTGGGGTTTGGATCCATGGGGGAACCTATGACCATGCTTGCCTTAGATCTAAACACTCGCCCCATGTATACTGTAAGAATAAATGACAAGGAATTTAATGGGTTATTAGACACTGGAGCTGATCTTAGTATCATAACATTGACCCAATGGCCAAGAGAGAAGCCTCTTCAATAGGTTTACCAGACCTTGCGAGGTTTGGGGGTTGCCTCAAACCCATCCTGGAGTTCACAGTTGTTGAAATGGACAGATAAAGAAAGAAATTACGGTACTTTCCAACCCTATGTCTTGAGAGATTTACCTGTTAATTTATGGGGGAGAGACATATTAAGACAATTGCATATCAAATTGACTAATGAACATATGCATATTAACCTGATAGCATGTAATATCATGGTGAACCAGGGATTCATACCTGGAGGGGGACTGGGAGCACATTCACAGGGAATAACTGAACCTATCCAAGTTATGAGAAGAAGTAATAAGAGAGACTGGGTTTTCAGAGGGGGCCACTGAGCCAATAAAAATTACATGGAAATCACAAAAGTCTGTTTGGATACCTCAGTGGCCCCTCAATGCTCAAAAGTTACAAGCAGCCCAGGAGTTAGTGAGACAACAACTGACCTTAGGCCATCTACAACCTTCTACATCTCCTTTCAATACACCTATCTTTATAATTAAAAAGAAATCAGGAAAGTGGCGACTCCTCAAGATCTTAGAGCAATTAATAGTCAAGTGGTAATAATGGGAACAGCTCAATCCAGCTTCCCTCAATTGTCTGCTATTCCGAAGGATTGGAGAATTATAGTTTTAGACATAAAAAATTGCTTCTTTTCTATACCACTTCATAAGGAGGATACCTGCAGATTTGCTTTTACTGTACTGTCGGGGCGCTGCGGACCCCTGGCCCTAGGTGTGGCTTGGCTGCCTGGGTGTGGCATAGCTGGCTTGGCTTACTTAGATGCGTATCCAAGATGGCGCTTGGCAGGCTGCCAGTATGGTTGGCTTTTGCACAAACAACTGACATCATTTTGAGGAAGTTCCAGGGATTGGTTGAGTTCCCTCGTGGACAGTGCATAATCACTGCATGTCTGCATTTACTGCCTGTATCTGTTCATGCTCTCCCCTCGTGCTCAAATGCTGATTGGTTACAGTAATGTATATATTGGAGTGTAAGTTCCTCAAAGGAAGAGAACAAAGAAAGAACTGAGAGGAAGGGGGTGCGCGCAATAAAGAGGCTGAAAAGAACCAGGTGTCGTGTCTCTCTGCGGGCGGGGAGTGCGACAGGTGGTGCCGAAACCCGGGAACCCTAAAAATAACTCTAGAGTAAGTACAAGGTAAGTATTTAATAAAGTAAATTAAACAGTAAGAAGGCCTTAAAAGTTCGCGGAACAGCAACTAGTTATAAAAGTTCACGGAACAGCGACTAGTTATAAAGGTTCGCGGAGCAGCGACTAGTTATAAAGGTTCGCGGTGCAGCGACTAGCTATAAAAGTTCGTGGATCAGCGACTAGTTATAAAGGTTCACGGAACAGTGACTAACCAAGGGGTTTTATGTTAACTGTGTGTATGAAGTGATGGTAGATTTTCTGTGTAGTAAGTGTCTTTGTTACATCAATTGCGTGGCTTGTTTGTGTGCTTGGAGCTCTTAGTGCTGTAAGATTTAATCATAGGAACAGAACTGTCTAAGACTAGAATGCAACAGCCTCTTAGGGAGTTGCTAAAAAGTCATGGAATGCCACTAAAAGCAAAAACAGCTCAAACGTTCCTTGATACCATAGAGAAGGTCTCTCCGTGGTTTTTAAATGAGGGGCTATTAAATATTCCACAGTGGGAACATAATATAGTAGCCATAGTCCCCACAAGTATTGGGAGATAATTGTTTCATGATTTTCTACATTCAAACCTAACCTAATTTCTCAACCAGAAAAAAAAGGGTTAAAAAGTCCTGGGTGATCCTCCCTCCCCCCTGCCTGGCCTTGCCAAAGTCTGCATTGGAATGTAAACTACAGCAGTCTCAGTAGGAAGGGGCGGGTAACCTGAAGAAAAGAAAAAAAAGGTGTCCGTTTTAAACTTAACTAACTTATTTTCTAGGATTCTTCGTTTGTTTTGTTTTTCTTTAATGCTGTATTTTTGAGCTCATAATTTTGATCCTGCATACCTAGGTTAGTGATTTTTTTTCTTTTTGATCAGTTCTATTTTTTATTCAACTGAAGTTTTTGAACATCTGTTTCATTGCAATGAACATTTACCTATAAAGTTTCAAGGCCTTTGATTTTATGTTATTTGTATGTCATGCTGTCTAATGTCATGTTTTGTCAAAACTGAGCACTCTTAAAATTAAAATTTAAAAATGGATCCAAATACTTTTATTCACGTGATTTAAAAAGGGTTCAATTTAAATTGGGTAAACTAATAAAAGTAAAATGTCTTTAAAAATAAATCACAAGTCTCTAGGTGGTCAAGCAAATAAAATATTGATGTTAATAAAATGTCTAATATCAATTGCTTCTAGGACTTTTCTTCAGCAGGAAAGAGGCAACAGATCCTGTTCAGGACACTTGTCTGATATCTTGGTTTTTATAAAATAAATAAATTGGAGTTAACATGTATGGGATTACTCAAATGTGTTTGTAGAGACGTCTGGTTAATTTACAAAGTTAAAATGCTAATTGTTAAATAACATCAAGTACTTTTAACTCCTTAAATTACATGGGGTAACATACTTAAACATTATTGGTGTTTTCATAGGTTGGTAAATAAAAAGGGTTTACGATTACTTTGTGTCCTCACTAAACTAAAAACAAGGTTACTAAAAGTTATGTCCTAACAAGTGAATTCTATATATAAAGGGTCCCAAAAGTTTCAACTGTGTTTCAATTAAGAGTACTATAAATAACAAAATATTTAATCTTATTAAAATAGAGTAATTTATCTAAATTCAGAAATTTCATAAGAGTTGTATCAGAATGTAAACAAAAAGGGGTCAACAGATAGGAAAGAAAAAATAAAAGGTTCCGGGTTTAAAATATATTTAATAAAATAAAAGAAATGTTTCTGGATAAAAAGTCTGTGTGTAATAAAGGACAAGTTTCAACAAGTCTATGTGTAACTAAGTTGGTTGTATGTATGTAAAACAGCTAAAGCTATTTAAGGTTTTTCCTAAGGTGAAATACTAATGTTCTGATATAAGCCAAAGTTTAATCTATATGGTAAAATGACATGGTAAAATAACAAAGTTTTCTTAAAAACACTAATTCATTCTTAACTTTGTGTCTCTTAAGTTTTATTCTTTAGAACAATTGTCTTAAAAATAGGGGTTTATACAATTATGGTTAAGCAACTGTTAAAAATTGTACTACGTTATAAAGTCTAAATTTTTCTTTAAAAACTAAAATTGGTAAGAACCAATTCCTCACTAAAATTAAAATAACTCTAACCACAGATGTACCTTATAACCCACAAAAACAAGGTATTGTTGAACATACACATCTCACCCTCAAAAATACTCTTTATAAACAAAAAGGGGGAATAAAGGAGACCTTCAGGTCCCCTAAAGATAAACTTTCTCTTTGTCTCTTTGTTTGGGGTTTTTTAACTCTGGGTAATAAGGGTAACCCGGTGCTTTACTGGAGCTGTGGCTCAGTTTGTGTGTTTCCATGGAATAAACTAACTTACAACCTCTTTTTAGTCTCTTAGGAGGAACAGTTCAACTATGTAACAAAACAACTGCTTCTCTCAATTGTACTTCAGATTTGTGCTATCTCTCAATGTTAAAATGCTCCTAGGTTCCTGCTGGCAGACTTAATGTGTGTTCCTACCTTCCTACCAGTCCCAGTCTCTGTTAAAGATGCAGAATTGCCAGTGTTACTATCAAGAAACAGGAGAGAATTTGGCATCACAGCGGCTATGGTCACTGCAATAGTGGTTTCTGCAACAGCAGCACTAGCAACTGCCATACCTACAGCAACAGCAGTCAATCACTTGGCCGAAAATACAGCTGCAGCCTTACAGACTAAAGAGACCCTAAACCAACATCTAACAGCAGGCATACTCCTTATAAATCAAAGAGTGGACCTATTACAAGAACAAGTGGACATATTACAAGAACTTTTGGGACTGGGATGTGTTTACTCTTTAAGAGCTGTTTGTGCTACCCCCATTGTATATGATAATTCCAGCACCGCAGCTGGGTTATCTAAAAAATTGTCAGCCTATCTTACTTCTACTTGGTCGTCTCAATTTGATAATCTTACCTCACGACTTAGGGCTAAAATTGTCAAAGTTAATTCTACTAGGGTACAAATTGCTTCTATGTCTGAGCTGGCTAAATGGTTTTCTTCTGCTTTCAATTTTGTAAACAGTGGGCAAGCCTTGGCACTTTGGGGTTTTTACTCCTCTTTGGTATCTTTTTCCTCACCCGCCTGGTTGTACAACTACGAGTCACCCAACAAATGGACCAGATTATTTTTCATCAGGCCATGACTGCCCTAGAGGCCGGCAGTTCCCCACAAGTATGGCTCACGATGCTGGACCGGTAGTCATACGGGTAAGGAAGGAGGTGATCCCGTACCAACCTAAGACAGGAGCTGTAGCATGCTCTGCAGTTATCCGATGACGGGTAAGGACGGTGGTTGACCACTCCGCCTAAGACAGGCACGGTCCCGAGCCTTTTTCTTGTAAAAGAAAAAAGGGGGAACTGTCAGGGGCGCCGCGGACCCCTGGCCCTAGGTGTGGCTTGGCTGCCTGGGTGTGGCATAGCTGGCTTGGCTTACTTAGATGCGTATCCAAGATGGCGCTTGGCAGGCTGCCAGTATGGTTGGCTTTTGCACAAACAACTGACATCATTTTGAGGAAGTTCCAGGGATTGGTTGAGTTCCCTCGTGGACAGTGCATAATCACTGCATGTCTGCATTTACTGCCTGTATCTGTTCATGCTCTCCCCTCGTGCTCAAATGCTGATTGGTTACAGTAATGTATATATTGGAGTGTAAGTTCCTCAAAGGAGGAGAACAAAGAAAGAACTGAGAGGAAGGGGGTGCGCACAATAAAAAGGCTGAAAAGAACCAGGTGTCGTGTCTCTCTGCGGGCGGGGAGCGCGACACTGTACCAGCTACTAACCACGAAGGACCTGATCAAAGATATGAATGGACAGTATTGCCGCAAGGCATGGCCAATAGCCCCACTATGTGTCAGATCTATGTAGATAAAGCTTTACAGCCTATTAGAAAATCTGATAAAGACCTAAAAATCTATCATTATATGGATGACATCTATTAGCTCATCCTGATCAAGACAAACTTTTCAGATATGATGGACTGGTCAAAAATCTTCGAATTTGGATTAGAGATAGCAGAGGATAAATTGCAGAGTTCTTGCCCCATTACCTACCTTGGTGCCATTATTGACAAAACCTTAATACGACCTCAAAAGGTTACCTTTAGGATGGATAGATTAAAACATTAAATGATTTCCAGAAACTTTTGGGAGATATAAACTGGGTAAGACCATATTTAAAATTAACAACTGAAGACCTTGGACCATTATTTGATACTCTTAAGGGAAGTGGTGATCCCACCTTGCCCCGAGAAATTACCACAGAAGCTAGAAAAGCATTGTGTAAGGTAGAAGATGCCATTACTAAGGCACATTTAGATCAGGTAGATATAACTAAGCCTATATTACTGATAATCATAGCCACCATAGGAAGTCCTACAGGAGTGTTCTGGCAACAAGGACCTACTTATCAGGTCCATCTTCACTATAGCCAAAAGATAACTCTAGCGAGTTATCCAGAATTAGTGGGAAAGTTAATAAAAAAAAGGCAATAACTAATACTATAGGAATTTTTGGCATTGTTCCAAAAAACATTATCACTCCTTATAAACCAGAAACTATAATTGAGTTCACACAAGAATCAGAAGTATGGACTACCATTATATGTAATTATAATCCAAATTTTAATAACCACTACCCTGGGGACCCCATGATCCAAATGTTCATCAGACACCCATTTATATTTCCTAAGGTCAGTAGAAAAAATCCCATACCAAATGTTATAACTTGCTTTTCTGATGGGTCCAGTAATGGAACAGCTGCTATAGTCATGCCAACACAGACATTTACTTTTCTTTATCCTTCCCAGTCTGCCCAGAAGATAGAGCTTCTAGCCATTTGTCAAATTTCCAAATGTTCCCAAATCAGCCATTTAATCTGTTCTCTGACAGCAAATATATAGTCAATGCTCTAAATATTATAGAAATTGTACCAAAAATATCCTCAGCATCTACCATTCATTCCTCATTATCTACAATTCAAAAGTTAATTTGGGACCATAAGGAACCATTTTTGTTGGACATATTAGGGCTCATACCAGGTTACCAGGACCTCTCAGTATGGGTAACGCTTTAGCAGACTTAGCCACTAGAGACGTACATATTTTTTCTACGTTCTTAGAAGCAGAAAATTTTCATAAAAACTTCCATATTAACACTAACACTCTTCAAAAACATTTTAGATTAACTAAGGAACAAGCTAGAACTATTGTCAAAAATTGTCAACATTGTCTCTTATCTCCCAGTACCTCAAAATGGTGTTAACCCTAGAGGATTACAAACCAACCGTATATGGCAAATGGATGTTACTCATATCCCAGAATTTGGAAAGATTGGATACATGCATGTGTCCATAGATACTTATTCAGGATTTATTATGGCCTCCTTACAATCAGATGAAAAAACAAAAGATATTATAAATCACTGCTTATATACCTTTTCTATTCTGGGCGTTCCAAAAACAATAAAAACAGACAATGGTCCAGGCTATACATCCTTAACCTTTAAACAGTTTTGTTCTACATTTGGTATATATCATGTCACAGGTATTCCTTATAACCCCCAGAGACAGGAAATTATAGAAAGAGCTCATCTAACCATTAAGACCTTATTAATAAAACAAAAAGGGGGAATAGGAGAGTCATATCTACCTAAGAACAGATTATCTATAGCCCTTTTTACCTTAAATTTTTTGAATCTGGATGGATTAGGAAAATCAGCAGTGGATCAACATGCTGCAGTTGACACTGACATAAAGCTACAAGCTTTATGGAAAGATGTTGTAAGAGGAGAATGGAAAGGAACTTACCCGGTCTTGATTTGGGGAAGAGGGCATGTGTGTGTATTTCCACAGGAAGAGAAAACACCAATTTGGATTCCAGAAAGGTTAGTCCGAGCAGTTAAGACGGTTCATCAGGATGCAGCCGAGCCCTCTGGGTATCCTGCTGCTGCTGCTGATGGTGGTAAGTTTTGTCCAGGGTGAATAGTTCTGGACAATAGTCAGGGTATTGCCTTGACTGGATCTAGTCTCTCAAAATGGTGCAGTCTTTCCTGATCTCTTTTCCACTAATGAATCTACTGGGCAAGCTACCCTAGATACACAACACCATTGGACTCCAAATTTACCCTAAATTTATCACTAGAGAATGCATTATGCCTTGCCTTTGGCAGTGGCACACCTTGAGTGCAGTTGATCGATCATACTTTGGCAGATATTACCTTAAATAAAGAAAACAACTCCAATACAAATGTCACCGGTTACATGCCCAAAGCTATTAATAATATCCATTTGGTCCTTATGCAGGTCTAAGGCATGTACTAATGTAAGCCCCCTGGCTTTTGTAAAGGGAGAGTCTATGGGTAGGGGAGAGTGCACTAATTGAAGGGTTAATGGGGTTAATCCTGAAATATGTAGAGAAAGTGAAGCAATTACTTTTTAATATACTCCGTGTGCCTAGCTCTCCCTTTCCTTTTTGTGACTTTTAATGAGAACTTCTCTAGACAGTTACTTTCCCAGATTGCTCAACAATGGACGGATGGGTTCAACGAGCTGGTGACAGGGCTTCGATGGTAGATCCTCACCATGAATGCCACTAAGGTGGAAGTCAAACTGAGAGGGCTTATCACAGGAACATTAGATAAACTAATACAATTTGGCACTAAATTTGGGGGACTCTTAAGTCCCACACTAATAAGTTTGGGTATGCTTGTGTTGATTTTGTTCTACATTTACAAATGCCTCAAAGCCAGTCAGCAGACTCATAATATGATCATAAAATAGGCCATGACTGCCCTTGAAGCAGGACAATATCCCAGTATATGGCTTAGTATGCTGGATCGGTAGTCAAAGATGGGTAAGATTCATGGGGAGCTCATACCAACCTAAGACAGGAAATGAGGGCTAGAGCCTCATTGTCCAATGATGGGTAAGGATGATGCTCTGCCGTGGACAACCTAAGTCAGGCACGATCCCTGCCAGCTTCCTTTTCATTTCATATAAGGAAGGGGGAGATGTTGGGGGCTATGCCATATGGACTATACCAAGATGGCACCTGGCAGTTAGCCAGAAGTTGTTTTGGTCACATTGGCAGTGAGGAGGTTGATTAACATAAGCACACCCAGGTGATTTGTCATTGGCCGTATTCAATTAAGTCCACGCACACAATTCGTGCTAGGTGTTCCCAAGTGCTCCTAATTGTGCCTGCTCAGACAACTAGCTCCTCACCTAATCTTCACACAATTGGCATCAGCCCTACCCTTCACCCCCTGGAGGGATATAAACTGACTCTCCTCGAGCGCCAGGGTCCCCAGGTTTCCTGAGTCTACAATAAACCATCCCAAATTCAGAAGCCTCGCTATTAGTTTGTCTCCTGTGCCAAATTGACTCTGCTGGATAGGCGTCAGGACAGGGAGTGTGTCTCAGTCCTTATGGTGCCAAGAAATTGAGAAGATGAGTCTAAATCGTGACTTAAGGATGCTGGTCCCAGTGCAATGTCATATGGTCAAGAAGCATGAATTGTAGAATCAGTAGATGTGAATTTGACTCTTGGCTCTTTGTTTTACCTGATTGAGTTACCTACTTTCCCTAAGCATGAGCTTCCTAATCTATATTAATAGGATAATATCTGTCTTATCCTCTGCATAAGTTTTATTAGATGGTGAAATGAGGCTACATTTTAGAAAAAAAAATGCATTCTTTAAGAAACTCCCTGTGTTTCCCCCTCACAACTTCTGTGTGTTCTGTATCCTCTGCCTGGAACCTTATTTTCTCTAGTCACATCAAGCATTATTTAAATGTCTGCCTCTCAGAAAGGTCTTCCCTGATCACCTCATATAGAACAGTTTACATGCCCCCTCTGCTACTCTTTGCCCTCTTTCTACCCTACTTAACTTTATCAACTCCTCATATTTTAACATGTATATTTGTTTATCTCCTTGAATTAGAAAATAAGCTTAATAGGAGAGGATTGTGTATGTGTATATGTGTCCACTGCAGTAGCTCCAGTACCTAGATAATGTTGACATGTAATACATGTAAACAAATATTTGTGGTATGAATGAGTATAAATACAAGGTGCTAACCCACTATGTTAATGAAAGCTTGAATGAGTCATTTAACTTTTCCTCTTCCTGACCTGTAAAATGGGAGTTGTATGCTTTGATATTATCAGCACTTGCTCACTGTTATTTTCCCTCCACTCTCCACCCTTCCTTATTCGCTTCCCCCAGAGTTATAGACCCACCAGAGATTTTTTTGTCATTCATAACACTCATTTTTTAGATGTCTTTCTGTTCCAAAGACCAGGTATATGTTTCAGAAAACCTGAAAATATTTGAGAATTCAACTATGATTCTCCTAGGAGATCAGATATAGCTTTCCTTCCCTTTGAAAAATCATTCTTCTACAAGCCTCTTTTGTGTGCTTTTGTTTCTCTAAATTGGGGGCTTCAATTTACCTTTTATAGATGAAAATTTTCTTTCTTCTGTCAGATGACTCTGGCCACTGGGCCAGAGGTGGCTTATTCACAGTTCTGGAAGCATTGTCAGCTGAGCCAAGAAAAGTATATGAGCTGGCAGGGGAAATGAAAGGTAAGAAGAAAAAACAGAACAATGGAATAAGATAGGAGTGGACACTTAAGATGATATTGTGTGGGTAAATTACCCTTAGAAAAGGACTCAGGAGAGCTGACTGTAATGTGAATTTTATGATCAGCTAGTTTTATGTGACTGTGACCCCTTTCTTCCTGTTTTCTCATTTAAAATTTGTAACTTCTCCTTCATTTGGAAAAGACTTTTTTTTTCCTTTTAGACTTTGAGGTGATTTGCAAAACTGAATATTTGCTCTCCCAAGATTTTTATGCCTATTAGTATCTGTAAAGTAAGATGTTGAATTGGGAAAAATATTATAAATAGGCTCTTCAAATAACTCTATTAAAATACTTAAGGTGGAAGTGATCTCTCTTGTTGTAGAACAGTCCTCATGTTTGCTCTGGAACACAAATCAGAACACATGGCTGAACTGCTTCTCCAGAATGGTATTGATGTCTCTGCTGCAGATAACTTTGGACAGATGGCATTAGCTTATGCTGCTGCTAGTGGTCATAGTGGGTGTTTACATTAAAATACTAAACAAACTTGATTGGAGGCTCAAAATAATAACAGCTATTGCATTTCACACATAAGGTGAAATTTCAAGGTACAGCTATGTAAGAAACAATAGAGCAGTTCATCAGCCAGCAGTCCTAAGAGTCTAGATGAGAAGTGGTGATGAGTGTGAGTTTTCTCCAAGGTTCCTTTCTTTCCTCTCCTCTCCTTTTCTTTCCTCATCTCCTTATACATGTTAGTGAATTGCTGTACCACAGAAATGCATCACTAACCAGGATCTTAGGGTTTTAGAGATTTTATAATCATGGTTCCCAGCCTTATCTCTGTCATTCCAAGTATAATTTCTGACCATGGGGTACAAACCATGTCACACTTTGATTTTCCTAATTAGCTCTTTGGGTCTTGAAATGCCCAGTTGAGCAGAAAATCTTTTTACTCTCCCCTGAAAATTAGCTCTTCCACCATCCTTTAATTTCTTGAGGACCTGAGGATTTTCTTAAAGTCTAAGGAGAGTGGAGAGGATGTTTAAAATGCTTTTGTCTCTGTCAAATCTCTTGCTGCTATGTTGCTCTGCAGTCTGGTGATGATTATATTTTACTACAAAGTGCCCTTATTCATTCCAGTGTCTGAGTATTCATGGTAATACACACTTAGACTTAAAAGTTTCAACATTATTTTAAGTTAGGGTTCAACCCTTATTTTTGGAAGAAGTCCTTAATCTTAAGAGAAATTAATTTTGCAAGAAAAAAGAGCTATTTTTTACAGGTACATGACATTTTCTGAGTTCAAGCTATTATCATTTAATATACTTACTTCCCTCAATGCATGATCATTACATTTTTTTTTAAATATAAGCTTATGGGTGCAGTGGCATGTGCGTGTTCACCCCAGCTATTTGGGAGACTGCATGAGAATTGCTTGAACTCAGAAATTCCAGACCAACCCAGACTTCATTGTGAAATCCCATCTCAAAAACAAAATAGAACAATTTACAAATAATTGTCAAGTTAACAAAATGTCTGGGCTTACAAATTTAAACTGAATATTATAAAGTCTGATATTATATTGTCTAAAACATTTTTATGTACTGAATATGGTTTTTGTTTTTCATATCAATATTAAAATTCTCATTTTATTTTTCAAACATAGTCATAGAGAATTAATTGTTCAATATATGAAAGCAGAACCTAAAAATTCTGAAAATATCAACCCAGGTGAGATTTCTGAAAGTGAATTTTTCTTGGTATTCAAGGCTCATATCAAAAAATAAGAGTATGCTGTGTGCAGTGTCAGCAATTATGTAATCTTGGCAGCTCGGGAGCCTGAGGCAGGATTATTGCAAGTTTAAATCCTCAGCAACTTATGGAGGCCCTAAGCGACTCAGCAAGACACTACCTCAAAAGTTAAAAAAAAATGACTGGGATATCTTTCAGTGGTTCAGTTCCCTTGGGTTTAATTCCTGGTGTGAAAATAAATAAATAGGAATAAGAATGTTCTTGTGGCACAGGAGCAGTTTATATATATATATATATATATATATATATATATATATATATACACACACATATATATGTGTATTTATATACATATATATGTTGCATTCATATTGTTCTTATTTACTTTCTTAATGGTATAGAATTCATAATTATTTAACCAACTAATTGTAGGAAATTTATAATCTGAAATAATATTGTCTAAAGAAATTTTATGTTAATTTAATTTTGGTCCCTGAAATCTTATTTTTTTGTATAAATAAGAAAAGTATTTCCAAATTAATATGTTGTGTTTCCTCTACCTGGAGTGTTGTGTGTCATAACAACATAATAATATTCTCTGATAATTGTTTCTACTGCAATTATTCTAGAAAAATTATTTGACACTTTCTTTATGTTCCAGAATCTGCTAATAATATTGCTTTCTGTTCTTTTGCAAATTTTAGTTAAAATTACAGTCATGGGACCAACTTTTTACTTTTAGGTATCAAATTTTGGAGAAATCCTATGGTTCTTCCTAACATTTGAAAAGTACAAAGTATGGACATAGGAATTCTTAATTCATTAATTGCCTGTCAGAAATATAATTAGTATCTATTATAGAAAAGTCTCCATATAGTGGCCCAGAGGAATATTCTGTAACAAAGAATGACAGTTGTACACATTTAATGCTTTATATTTTCTATTGTTGATTAAATAAACATTTTCTTCTCTTCTTTAATAGTGGATGGAAATTCTACAGATGACCCTTTATACAAGTAGGATTTCATATATTTTAAAAGATAACATGATATCTGATTAGAAAATTATGATAAAAGGAATAAAGATTTTTTTTTGAGTGTTCCAGTCTGGGATAGACAATTTTTTGTAACACTTCTTTATTAAAGTCATCATGATGACTTTAAAAGTGGCTGTGCTATTATAACCTGTTACTTACTAATTAAGCAGCTATCATTAATAGAAGTTGACTCTTTGTACCATGTTCCCATAATTAATAAGTGCCAGGCCTGCACTTAGACTGTAAGCTTGCCTGACTGACAACTCCATTGTATTCCTCCACTGTAAAGGTCAATGCCAGTGCAGAACTAGAATCAAGATACAGATCTATATCATCAATTCAGAAAGGCAAAATCAGTTGTATGTTAATTCTGATTCGTTATTTATCTGAGCAGCCTGTTATAGAGTTTTAGGAAAAATCTCACAGAGCTGTGGTCACGTGTTTTCTTCATAAACAAGATCAGGGTAGTTCTGTAGAGGAATTATTTTACTTGAAGTCAAGAATACCTTTGTGTAGACTATGTTATATTAGACATATTAACCCTCTCTATAGAGATATATCTACTTTGCAATTTTCCAGTTTGGTTTCCTTCAATACCCTACCCACATATTGTTTCTGTTTTTAAGAGTTACATTTCCCTTCAGGCTAATATTTATATTTAGTTTTATGAAGAAATTTTTCCATTATACAATTTTTTCTTTTTCTATGATTAAAATCTTTTCTTGAATTTTTATGTTTACTTTCTGTTGTGCTCTTTTGCTGTTTTTTTTTATTCTGTCAATTGAATATTCTTTTTTTCTATTGACTGAATCAAAAGGTCAGCAAATTTCAGAATTTTAAGAAATTTTATTGACTAGTCAATATACCCACTCATCCTTCAATATGTGTTTGACATGCTGGCCAAATAATGGTCATGATGGTGAACCTGAATTATAGATATTAAAGGGAATTTTCTGAGTTTTGAAAGGGGTAGCAATGAGATTTGAACTGAGGCTTCTCAATTCTAAACTCAGTGCTTCTCCTGATTATCACTGTGTAGTGAATGTGTTTACCACAAGACATAACAAGGTAGGAGTGACTGTGGAAATCAACTGAAGTGGGTAAGAATGGGATTAATAAGTGAGCCCAGCAGTAGAGTATCAGAGTGAAACTAACCAAGGGAAGGGCAAGACTGAGGAGGAACATCACTGCATTGGATAGAAATAGGGTTAAATAAAAAAGACCAAAACCTTGGGGTTTATGACCAGTTTGATTGACACAAAACAGATATTCAGTACATAGAGTATGGGATGCTCTCTAGAAAGGCATATTAAAATATAATTTGAAAGTTCTGATAGTCCCATTATATTCTTGTTTTTTTAATTGGAATAAGTGACAAAATTCAAGGTTCTGTTGAAAGATATTAAAATAATTTGAGACACTGGGAAAAGTTTCAAGAGTTTACAGAGATGTGAGTGGCTTTAGAAACTAAAACACTGGGGACTAGAATCTGTTGAATACATGGATCTATGTTCTCTAGCAGTGTCCATTCTCCTCCACTTCTTTTCCCAACTCACTGATGTCCTTCCCATGTATATGTGTGGTATATCATGGCAGATCATTGAGATAACTGATGGGCAAGTCATTGAAGAGCTTCAGTTCAGTAGTTGGTAATGTGTTTAAGCTAAGACCTGTGATTGAAACCCAATTTAGCTTATTTTCCAGAATCAAAAAAAAAAAAAAAACAAAAGAGCTCTGACTCTTGGTCCTTTGAGTGTAACCTTGTGTCAGGAATCTGCATTTTCACAGGATGTAGATTTAAAAGATGGAGAGTTCCACTGAATCCTGAAAATGAGAGACTGGGGAGTTGGATACCAGAGGAAGAAAGATATTTCAATAATATTTAGGGAAACATAGGCACAATTACCAGTATTCTGCTTTTGTAGCAATCTTGAGTATCTGATTGCCTGTAAATGTTAAGTGCTTGGTAGTTCATGTTCATGTGGATCTGAATAAAGTGAGACCTACACAGGTAAAAAGGTATTTTATGATTTATAATATTTCAGTGTGCCTGACAATAGTATTCCCAATAACAAAATATACTTGAACATTCAGTGTTTAAAAACTTTTTTAAGGTTTCATGAAACTCAGTATACTGTTTGTGGGTAAAGGGAAGCAATAGGTTTAATTATTGTTTATTTTGATAGGTCCTGGAGATTGAACTCAAGTGCACTCACACACTGAGCCACATCCCCAGTCTTATTTTATATTTTATTTAGAGACAGCATCTCCCTGAGTTACTTAGGACCTTGCTTGTGCTGAGTTATTTTTGTTTTGTTTTTGTTTTTCCTTTTTTTGTACTGAGATCTAAACCCAGGGATGCTTAACCACTGAGACTTATCCTAAACCCTTTTGTCTTATGTTCTGTTTTGAGACAGGGTGTTGTCAAGTTGTAGAGGGCCTCACTAATTTGCTGAGACTGGCTTTGAACTTAAAATGCTCCTGCCTCAATCTCCCAATTTGCTGGGATTACAGGCAGGCATCACCACACCCTGCAAAAATGGGGTATTTTCTGTAGGTGATATCCATGCAGAAGAACCACAGTTTTCAAGCTGGCTTACTTAGTCTTTGATCCATGAACAACCAAGAAAGAAGGCATTCTGCATCTTGCTACCTTGTCTTGGGTTATCAAAGGTATGTTCCACTTCAGGTAAAAAGAAAATATTATGACAGCTATAAAGTGGAATTCAAGTTCAGCCTTCAAGACAGGCAGTTTCTGAGAATAAACTGTTCTCAAGTTCTGCCAATATAATGGTTTTCAATCTGAAATAGAAATAAGAGTGTGTTCACTGAGGGGCTGAGTTGTGGCTCATTGTAGAGCACTTGCCTTACATGTGAGGCACTCAACACCACATATAGATAAATAAATTAAAGGTTCACCAACAAAATGGGTATGTTCGTTGACTATTTCATAGTTTGAAAAAGTTGCAGAATTTTATAAAACAGCTTATATTTTAATCAAATCAGTCAATAAATAGTATTTCATATAGGTGAATCCAAATTTTCACCACTGTTTATTGAGAAAAACCTACCTACCCACTTTATTATACATTTTTACTCTAAAGTCATCCCACTAAAACAGATCCTGATGGTACCTGTATTACATTGGATGAACTCTACTATCAATCTCATTTGAAAGTAAAGTGATCTTTTGTGCAATTTTCTTGCTCTTAATATTGAATTTTGAGGTGTTAATACTTGAAACTTAGCAATGTTTCCCTGATATATTTTTTTTCAAATTTACTCAGAAAAAAAACATTTGAAGAAAACTACATGGATATTTTTTAACATGTATAAATGTCAGTGTTCCATTGAGTAGTTTTAGTGTAGGGGGGCTGGAGGAAACATTGGGTTGGAAAATGCATATGACAGTAAAACTGTATTAGGAGTGAATTTCTCAATGCAGAAGAAATAGGAAATTTGGTCACTGATTTTTTTGTTAGGTTTACATTAGTGTAAAATTTAAATCATACATGATTTTTAACATTCATGCTCAAGTTATTTTTTGTATAATCATGGGATTCCCCTCATGCCTTTAATTTGAAATAAGTAAAGAACATTGCTTGCAGTTTTTTTTTTAATTGGAATATTTATATTTTACTACTATACTTTTCTAGGAGAACTTTTTTCATTATTTCTATTCTTGGTTCCATTTTTACACTAAAATAATGTTAGAAATTATGGAAATATAGAAATTTAGAATATGCATAGTAATTTATATTAATTTATTGATTAGGGGCTGCAGTTATAGTTCAGTATTACAGTACTTGCCTAGTCTGTGTGAGGCACTGGGTTCAATCTTCACCATCACATAAAACTAAGTAAATAATAAAGGTATGAAAATACAATAAAATTATAAAATATTTGCATTTAACAGGGATTTCACCATGCTTTTGGCTCTTTCCACTAAAAGTATATTTAAAATTCTTAATTTAATTGAAGATAGATACCATGTGCAAAATAATAACCAATTCTAGAAGCAGAGACTCTCAATAACCATATGATGTTAGTTTCAGAATTTTTTGTATCATAGTGTCTGAAAATATCCAAGCCCTTATATCACATTCTGAGATCCCAAATTAAAACTTATTTGCTTAGTTATGTAACTATTCACTTTATAGCTTTTGATTTTTAATGAGCTTTTCAAAGTTAACAAGTATATTTGCATATTTTCTGGAGGAGTTACAATAAGGTTTCAAATGTAAAAACTTCTTAATTTTTTGAAAATGAATAAATATGTAGAAAAAATTGCTATATAATGAAGGGTTCTAAATAACATACATGAAATGACTGTTAACTCTACTGAATTCTAAAAATTATTCTTTAAGTTTGTATTCACTTTTGATTTCTGGGATATACAAATTCAGGTGAGTTTTCTTGAATTGGTGCCATAAAAAGAAGCAAACAGGTTAGAGAAATGTCATAAATATGAAAGTAGAAACCAGAATATCCTCCAAGCATCCTCTAATCATGAAGCATATATTTGGACTTAAGATGAAGATTTGCTTATTTTTTAAAATGATTTACTCCAAGACTCAGTATTTCCTTGCAGAAAACATCTCTCCAATGTCTGTTCTTTGAGCCATCTCTGTCACCATTCTTTGGTAATTTAGTAAATCTTTTCTTTTTGTAACTGTGTGTGGTTTCCATTCGCTGCCCCCACAAGATTGTGTCATTCTTTCTTGGAAAGATCAACAATTACATTTACATTTATTGTTAGCTATTTGACACACAGGATGGACAGAGCTTATATTCTTTGTGATTTTAATCAATTTTATTTATAAGGTACTCTTAAAGCTCAGGTCTCATGTTTTCACCTCATGAGATATTTTGTGCCAATATAAGTCACAAAAGCTCATTCAAAATATCACATTTAAATTTCTAATTTTTTTAAAAAAGCACTCTAAGCTACAGATGATTATAATTTATCCTAGGTAATTTGGATTAATAAAATAGTTTTATGAATGTCAGTATTTGTGAAATTATTTTGGAGGTAAGGGGAGTAACATTTCAGATCTCTCTCTTATCTCTAATCATTCCCACCCCCATGAGAAGACATAGCTTAGTAAGTTGAAGAATTGAAGTTTGGTTTTATATTGGAATGGCTCAGAAATGTGTTCCTTTTTTTTTTTTGTATCCCACAGTAAAGGAATCTATTATGATAACTTTTCATATTTAGTGCATTTACCCCTAAATATTTTTTCCTTAGAATGTCCCCAAAGAAGAAGAAGAATCACATCAAGCTTCTAATGAATCAAGGAAAGAGGGTAAACTATTTGAAGAATACCCACTGCTGAACTGCTCATTGATTTGAAATTATGGAGAATTTTCGTATACTATCTACTTTGTTTTTATTATTATAGAAGCGAACACTGACACTAGGGAACCAGAAGTCAGAACATTACCTGACAACTGTAATGCTGATCATAAAAAGAAAAAGGTGGTTGAAACCACTCTTGTAGAACGTAACAGTATAAAAAACAATCCACATTTTTTTTCACATTAGTTGGCCCAAAGGTAAAATTAAAAAATATATATATTTTCTCTATTGTTTTTCCATGACATCTCTCAAATGCAAATAATGATGCCAAACAACCTAAATATAAGTTTAAGGCCTCGGGGTCCTAATAACCAGGATAGCAACAGTTGTGGTTTATGTATAGAAACAACATTTGTAGAATATGGTGGGAGTAGTCAATTCTGTAGTAAGTCATCATATAACAAAAGAATCAGAATGCAATGCTAAAGTACAGCTTCATTAATATAATTAGGAAGAATTCATTTATGAAGGGAAAGTTATACTTGGTCTTTGGTATGTTATGGTAAGTTCTTTCTCTTTCTAGTTCCTTAGGGCTTTGTAATTATGGGCCATTGAATATTGTCAAAGACTTTTCCTGCATCTATTGAAATTATCTTATGATTTTGTCCTTGATTCTTTATCTGGTGTATTAGTTTTATTTGTTTTCATATATTAAACCATTCTTGCATCCCTTGAATGAAACCAGCTGGTTAATGGTGTATGGTGTGTGTGTGTGTGTGTGTGTGTGTGTGTGACCCCAGAGACTTAACCAAGGTGTACTCTACAACTGGCCACACCTCTAGCTCCTTTTGTTGTTCATTTTGAGCCCAGGTCTCTAAATTGCCCAGGTTGACTGAAACTAGAAATCACCTGAAAAAACGTCCTGAATTTCTGGGAATGCAAATATATACCACTTTGCCCAGCAGTGTTTGTTGTTTTTAATGTGATGTTGAGTATATTTTGCAAATATTTTATAAAGATTTTTAAACTGCCACCCTCAAGGATATTGGTCTGTAGTTTTTTGTTTTTTTTTCTTGTTGTGTCCTTATTTTTCTTTTCAATCAGGATAATACTGACTTTGTAGAATTACTTTGGAAGTGTCTTTCCTTCTCTTTTACATATAATGGTGGGGGACTGGTATCAGTCCTTCTTTGAATATATGATAAAATTCAGTCCTGTGTTCACATCTGGTCCTGGAGGATTTTTAGTACTGCTTCAATATAATTCCCTGTTATTAGGTTGGATTATTGCATTTCTTTGATTTATATTTGAGTTGTTCAGATTCATATCTACTACTTCATACATATATTCTAGGATTTCCATTTTTTACCATGTCAGTCTTCATAATGTTTTTCTATGTGTTCCTGTTTATTGAAAAATAAGTTTTCCAGATAATTCCTAGTAGTGTTCCAGATTTCAGTGATGTCTGTTTTAATACTTCTCCTTTGGTTTCTAGGTTTATTATTTGTTTCTTCTTTCTCTTTCCTTTTATTACCTTGGTTAGGGGTTTATCAATTTTGATTCCCTTTTCAAAAACAAATTCTATTGCTTTATTATGTTGTATTTTTCCTTTATGTTCTATTTTATAGTTTAAACTCTGATAATTAATATTTCTTTTATTCTACTTGTTCAATTTGATTTATTGTTATTTTTGTAATACCTTGGGTTGCAACATTAGTTTTTTTATTTGAAATCTCTCAGATTCTTAAATGTAGGGAGTCATTTGTATGAAGTTTCCTCTTACATCTGCTTTAGCTAGATCAGGGGAGAGACATGGGAAGGGAAGAGAAAGGGACTACTATGCAAATTTATGTATACATTATAAAGAATTCCACTATTATGTATAAAAATTCTTCAACAAAAGAAAATAAAACACTGGAGTAAAAGAACTGTTTTTATTGTATCCTATAGATTCTGGGATGCTGTATCTCTATTCTTATTTTGTTCTGAGGTTTTTAAAAATTTACCCCAACTTCATCAGTGATCCATTGAACATGCAAATGTATTGTTCATTCTCCAAGTGTTCAGACAGATTTGTAGATTCTTATTGTGATTTATTATTTTTCTTATTTTTTAAATTTATTTTTATTGTACACAAATTGGATACATACTGTTTTTCTGTACATGAAGTAAAGGCTTACCATTTGTGTAGTCATATTTTTACATAGGATAATAGTGTTTGATTCATTCTGTTATTTTTCCTTCCCCCACCCCCTCCTTTCCCTCTGTACAGTTCCTCTTTTCTCCATTCTTACCTCCTTCCCACCCCCCCTTATGTGTCATCATCTACTGATCAGGGAGATAATTCATCCTTTGGATTTTTGAGATTGGCTTATCTCACTTAGCAGGATATTCTCCAATTTCATCCATTTCCTGCAAATGCCATAATTTTATTATTCTTTGTGTCTGAGTAATATTCCAGTTTCTGTTTCCATTCACCAATTGAAGGACATATAGGTTGATTCCACAATCTGGCTATTGATATTTCAGCAGCTATGAACATTGATGTGACTGTATCTCTGTAGTATGCTGATTTTAAGTACTTTGGGTATAGGCCAAGGAGTGGGATAGCTGGGTCAAATGGTGGTTCTATTCCAAGTCTTCTAAGGAATCTCCACATTGCTTTCCAGATAGGCTGCACTAATTTGCAGCCCCTCCAGGAATGTATGAGTGTACCTTTTTCCCCACATCCTCACCAACAACTGTTGTTGCCTGTATTCTTGATAATCGTCATTCTATTTGGGGTGAGATGGAATCTTAGGGTGGTTTTGATTTGCATTTCTCTTATTACTACAGATGTTGAACATTTTTTGTATATCTGTTGACTGCTTGTAGATCTTCTGTGAAGCATCTGTTCATTTCCTTAACCCATTTGTTCACTGGGTTATTTGTATTCTTGGTGTAGAGTTTTTTGAGTTCTTTATAGATTCTGGAAATTAGTGCTCTATCTGAAGTATGAGTGGCAAAGATTTTCTCCCACTCTGTAGGCTCTTTCTTCACATTGCTGATAGTTTCTTTTGCTATCAGGTTCTTTTGCTTTAGCTTTCTTTTGCTGAGAGAATGCTTTTTAGTTTGAATCTATCTCAGTTATTGATTCTTACTTTTATTTCTTGTGCTATGGGAGTCCTGTTGAGGAAGTCTGATCCTAAGCTGACATATTGAGATTTGGACATAATTTTTCTTCTATAATATGCAGGATCTCTGGTCTGATTCCAAGGTACTTGATCCATTTTGAGTTGCGTTTTGTGCATGGTGAGAGACGGGTTTAGTTTCATTCTGCTGCATATGGATTTCCAATTTTCCCAGCACTATTTTTTGAAGGGGCTATCTTTTCTCCATTGCATATTTTTGGCACCTGTCTAGTATGAGAAAATTGCATTTATTTGGGTTTGTGTCCATGTCCTCTATTCTGTACCATTGATCTACCTGTGTATTTTGGTACCAATACCATATCATTTTTGTTACTATTGCTTTGTAGTTTAGTTGAAGTTCTGGTATTGTGATACCCCCTGATTCACTTTTCCTGTGATGGATTGCTTTAGCTATTCTGGGTTTCTTGTTTTTCCAGATGAATTTCATGATTGCTTGCTCTATTTCTATAAGGTACATCATTGGGATTTTAATTGGAATTGCATTGAATCTGTATAGCACTTTTGGTAGTATGACCATTTTGACAATATTAATTCTGGCTATCCAAGAAGATGAAAGATCTTTCCATCTTCTAAGGTTTTCTTTAATTTCTTTCTTTAGTGTTCTGTAGTTCTCATTGTATAGGTCTTTCACCTCTTTTGTTAGATTGATTTCCAAATATTTTATTTTTTTCAAGGCTATTGTGAATGGGGTAGTTTTCCTAATTTCTCTTTCCAAAGATTCATCACTTATGTATAAAAATGCATTACATATATGAGCATTGATCTTATATCCTGCTACTTTACTAATTCACTTATGAGTTCTAAAAGTTTTCTGGTGGAACTTCCTGGTTCCTCTAAGTATATAATCATGTCATCAGCAAATAAGGATAGTTTGAGTTCCTCTTTTATTCATATCCCTTTAATTTCTTTGGTCTGTCTAATTGCTCTGCCTAGAGTTTCAAGGACAGTGTTGAATAGAAGTGGTGAAAGAGGGCATTCCTGCCTTCTTCCAGTTTTTAGGGGGATTGTTTTCAGTTTTTCACCATTTAGAATGTTATTAGCCATGGGCTTAGCATAGATAACCTTTACAATGTCAAGGAATGTTCCCACTATCCCTACTTTTTCTGTGTTTTTAGCATGAAGGGGTGCTGTATTTTATCAAATGCTTTTTCTGCATCTTTTGAAATAATCATGTGATTCTTGACTTTAAGTCTGTTGATATGGTGAATTACATTTATTGATTTCTGGATGTTGAAACAACCTTACATCCCTGGGATAAAACCCACTTGATCGTGGTGCACTTTCTTTTTAATATATCTTTGTATGCGATTTCCTAAAATTTGCTGAGAATTTTTCATCAATGTTCATTAAGGATACTGGTCTGAAATTTTCTTTTCTCGAAGGGTCTCTGTCTGGTTTAGGTATCAGAGTAATATTGGCTTCATAGAATGAGCTTGGGAGGGTTCCCTCCTCTTCTATTTCATGCAATACTTTGAGAAATATTGGAATGAGCTCTTCTTTAAACGTTTTGTAGAACTCGGTTGAGAACCCATCTGGTCTCAGACTTTTCTTTGTTGGTAGACTTTTGATGACTTCTTCTATTTCATTACCTGAAATTGGTCTATTTAAATTGTGTGTCTCCTCCTAATTCAGTTTAGATAATTCATATGTCTCTAGAAACCTATTGATATCTTCAAGATATTCTATTTTGTTGGAGTAGAGATTTTCAAAATATCTTCTAATTAGGTTTTGTATTTCACTCATGTCTGTTGAGATATTTCCCTGTTCATTCTGGGTTTTAGTAATTTGAGTTTTTACTCTCCTTCTCATTGTTAGTGTGGCTAATGGTTTTTCAATTTTGTTTATTTTTTCAAAGAAACAACCATTTATTTTGTCAATTTTTTTAGTTGTTTCTTTTGTTTCAATTTCATTGATTTCAGCTCTGATTTTCACTGTTTCTTGTCTTCTACTAATTTTGGTGTTGCTCTGTTCTTGTTTTTCTAGGGCTTTGAGCCATAATGTTAGGTTGTTTGTTTGTGTATTTTTTTCTTCTTTTATTGAATGTGCTCCATGAAATAAATTTTCCTCTAAGTACTGCTTTTATAGCATCCCAGAGAATTTGATATGATGTTTCTTTGTTCTCATTTTCCTCTAAGAATTTTTAAATTTCCTTCTTGATATCTTCTGTTATCCATTCATCATACAATAGCATATTATTTAATCTCCAGGTGTTGGAGTATTTTCTGTTTTTTACTCTGTCATTCATTTCTAATTTCAACCCATTATGATCTGATAGAATACAAGGTAATATCTCTATATTCTTGTATTTGCTAACATTAGCTTTGTGGCATAATATATGGTCCCTTTTAGAGAAGGATCCATGGGCTGCTGAGAAGAAAGTGTATTTGCTCTTGGTTGGATGGTATATTCTATAAATGTCTGTTAAGTCTAAATTATTGATTGTGTTATTGAGATCTATGGTTTCTTTGTTCAATTTTTTTTGGAAGATCTAGCCAGTGGTGAGAGAGGTGTGTTAAAATCACCTAGTATTATTGTGTTGTGGTCTATTTGACTTCTGAAATTGAGAAGGATTTGTTTGACATACATGGATGAGCCAGTGTTTGGGGCATAGATATTTATGATTGTTATGTCTTGCTGATTTATGCTTCCCTTAAGCTGTATGAAATGTCCTTCTTTATCCCTTCTGACTAAGTTTGGCTTGAAGTCCACATTATCTAAATGAGGATAGATACCCCAGCTATTTGCTGAGTCCATGTGTATGGTATGTTTTTCCCCATCCTTTCACCTTTAGTCTGTGGGTATCTCTTTCTATGAGGTGAGTCTCTTGCAGGCAACATATTGTTGGATCTTTCTTTTTAATCCAATTTGCCAGTCTATGTCTTTTGATTGATGAGTTCAGGCCATTAACATTCAGGGTTATTATTGAGATATGATTTGTATTCCTGGTCACTTGGCTCATTTTTTTTTTTTGACATGACTTGGTTTCTCCTTTATGTGACTATTCCTTTAGGATAGTTTCTCCCTTTGCTGATTTGCATTGTTGTTTTTCATCTTTTCCTCATGGAATATTTTGCTGAGAATGTTCTGTAATGCTGGCTTTCTTTTTGTAAATTCTTTTAGCTTTTGTTTATCATGGAAGGATTTTATTTCATTGTCTAATCTGAAGGTAAGTTTGCTGGGTATAAGATTCTTCATTGGCATCCATTTTCTTTCAGGGCTTGAAAAATGTTGTTCCAAACCCTTCTAGCTTTTAGGGTCTGGTTTAAAAAATATGCTGATATCCATTTTGGTTTCCCCCTGAATGTAACTTGGTTCTTTTCTCTTGCAGTTTTTAAAATTCTGTCTTTACTTTTTATGTTAGGTATTTTCATTATAATGTGCTTTGGTGTGGGTCCATTGTAATTTTGTGTATTTGGAGTCCTATAAGTCTCTTGTACTTGATTTTTCATTTCATTCTTCAGATTTGAGAAATTTTCTGATATTATTTCATTGAATAGATTGTTCATTCCTTTGGTTTGTTTCTCTAAGCCTTCCTCAATCCCAATAATTCTTAAATTTGGCCCTTGCATGATATCCCATAATTCTTGTAGATTCTGTTCATGATTTCTTACCATCTTCTCTGTTTGGTCAACTTTGTTTTAAAGATTAAATATTTTGTCTTCAATATCTGAGGTTCTGTCTTCCAGGTGTTCTATCCTATTGGTTATGCTTTCTATGGAGTTCTTAATTTGGCTTATTGTTTCCTTCATTTCAAGGATTTCTGTTTGTTTTTTTCAATATCTCTCTTTATTGAAATGATGTTTTTCTTCCTGTATTTGCTCTTTTAACTGTCAATTGGTGCGATCATTCAATGCCTGCATTTGCTCTTTCATCTCATCATTCAATGCCTGCATTTGCTCTTTCATTTCATCATTTGCTTCCCTGATCATTTTAGTTATGTACATTCTGAACTCCCTTTCTGACATTTCTTCTGCCATGCTGTCATTGGATTTTATTGATGTAACATCTAGATTTGTTTGGGGCATTTACTTTCCCTGTTTTCTCATGTTATTCAGGTATCAGTGGATCACTGAGATATTGCAGATTTCCTCTATTGACTTATAGTGTCCCTGAAGATTTCTGGTATATCACTTCGTAGCCTTCAGTAGCCTGAAGTCTTGGAGAAAGTTGTTAATGCAGTGCACAAAAAGGAAGCTGCCTCTGTAGAAGTGGTGGCCTTCAGGTGGGTATATTCCCTGCTAGTGGGCAGAGGCACCTTCACTTGTTGACTAATGGTCATCCAAAGGGGAACTAGTCTGTGGGCAAAGGCAATACCTGTTTGGGCCTGTGTCTCTGGTTTTACCGCCCTTGTGGGAAAACCTCGTCCAGCAGGGAAGACTCACCTAGTGGGGACATCTCACTGGTCAGCTCCCCTCCTAGAATTTCCCTTCAATCCACAACTACTGCCTGGGCTGGGCAGCCTTCCTCTGCAATATTCCCAAGGGCCTGGACATACCTCCTGGGCCTGGAAGCCTCATCCTGTGCTGAAGAGTCTCCTTAGGCTGCCCCTTCTCAGAGAAGCTGCTCACAGTTCTGGAACCTTTGCTCCACCCCTAAGCATCTCTCTGGGCCTCCTCCACCAAGAAGCCACCTAGGTCCTGCTACCATGCTGTGCACCTATGCCCATGCATATAGCTGTGCGGCCCCTCCTCTGAGCAGTCACCTGGAGCCCTTGTGTAGTCGCTCAGAGTCTAAGTTATTCACTGCGTGCCTCCCCAACTTCATCAGTGATTCATTGAACATGCAAATGTATTGTTCATGTTCCAAGTGATAATATAATTTTTGTAGGTTTTTATTGAGATTTAAATCTTAGTTCTTTATTGTTGTACATAAGATTAGGGTTCATTTTGACATAATTATAAAGCATGGAATAAAACTTTCTCCAATTAAGTACCCAATATTTTCCCAAAACCATCCTCCCTCATGATGTTAACTCCTCTAGTCCACAGATCACTCTTCTGTTTATAATTGTCTTATTTTGTTCTTTATGGATATACATAAAGGTCAAATCACAGTGGTATTCTCACATGTGTACACAGTAAAGTTTGTTAAAATTCATTCCAACGATGCTCTCTGTGCTTTCCCTCCTCTCTCCAGACTTAATTCATTTCCTCTACTCATCTGTTCTCTTTTTAGTTTTTCATAAAATTTCCAATTTTTACCCTTTATTTTTGTCTTGCTTCTTCAAATGACAGAAAACATTCTTCAAATGACGGAAACCTTTTACTTTCTATGTCTCTTGTCTATTTTACCTAGTATGATATATTTTCCTGTTTCATTCATTGGCAAGTGCCATAATTTCATTCTCATTTATGACTTAGAAAAACTTCATTTTATGGGCTGGGATAGAAGCTTGGTTTTAGAACACTTGCCTGGCACTTGTGAGGACCTGGATTTGATCCTCAGCACCACATTGAAAAAAAACAAAATAAAGATAATGTGTACATCTACAAATAAAAATATTTTTAAAAATCTTATACACATATTTATATATATACCTCTATATACATATATGTATATGTGTGTATATATGTATATATACACACATATATATATATATATATATATATATGGTTTGTTTATTAATCTGCTGGTACCTAGACTGATTACATTACCTGGCTATGTTGAATTGTGCTGCTATATACATTATGTTTCTACCAATAAATAATATGCTTATTTTAAATCTTTTGAATATGTATCAGTAACTGAGGTAGCTGGATCATACAGTGGTTCCATTACAATTGTTTTGAAGTTTCTCTATAATGCTTTCCAGGGTGATGGTGTTAATTTGCAGTTCCATCAACAACAGATGAGTGAAACTTTTCCTTGCATCCCTGTTAGCATTTATTTATAGTTGACATTCTAACTGGAATAAAGTTTCAATGTACTTTTGATTTGTATTTCCCTTCCTGATAGACATGTTGAACATTTTTTTCATATACTTGTCATCATTTGCATTTCTTTTTTAAAGAAGTATCTCCATAGTTCTTTTGTCTATTTATTTCATGGGTCATTTGTTACTTGGAGATAAGTGTTGTAAGATTTTTACATATTCAGGATGTTAATCCCATATTTGAGACTAAGGTGGCATAAATCTTCCCCCATTCTGTAGGCTTACTTCCTATGTTATTAATTGTTTCCTTTGGTGTGTAGAAGCTTTTTAATTTGATGCCATCCCAACTCCTGATTCTTGGTTTTGTTTGTCATGCTTTAGGAGTCTTGTTAAGGAAAATGATGCCCATGTGAACATGTTGAATTATTTAGCTTTAATTTTCTTGTAGCAGTTGCAGCATTACTAGAATAATTCCTGGGTCTTTGATTCACTTTCAGGTGACTTATGTGAAGGGTAAGAGTTAGGAATCAAACTTCATTCATTATCATATGGATACATGGTTTTCCCAGAACTGTGTGTTGTTTTCTAATATTATTCCATTGTAATATGTTGAGTCTCATGATTGATTTTGCTTTTCTTTATTTTAATTGTTTCTTCATTTCCTAAGTCTTCTTATATTAATACTTGATATAAAGTTCCTTGTGTTACTGAAAACTAGGTATATTCTGTTATCAGAAGAAACATTCTGTAGAAAACTGTTAAGTCATTCTGAATTAAATTTGAGGTACTTTATTGATATTTTATTCAGGTGACCTTTTCACTAATTATGTTGCATTAAAGTCACCTGCTCTTACATCATTGGGGCCTATCTGTCCCTAGAGGATATGTAGTGTTTATTTTATAAAATTGGATGCACTATCATTCAAGCATAAATATTTACAGTCATTTATCTCTTTTTTATTGTTTTCCATTATCAATATGTAGTTACCTTCTTTGTCATCTGAGGGTAATTATTGCTTGAATTCATCAAGTATGAGAATAAAAACCCTTTCTTGCCTTTGGCTTTTGTTTGCATGGAATATCATTTTTCATCTTTTCAGTTCTAGTATGTGAACATCTTTGAAATTCAGCAGTGTTTCTTACTGACAGCATACTTTTATTTTGGTGTATTTTAGGCTATATATTTTAAGTGGGGAATTAAGAATTAAGACATTTTGCATGCAGTGTTAAAATAGTGAGGTGTGTGTTGCTTTTTAATATTGGATTCACTATTAATTCTCATCTGCTTATCTATTATTCTAGTAAAATGTATTATTTTCTATGCTCTCATGATTGATTTTGCTTTTCTTTTTGTTCACATCAGATTCCTCTGTGTATCTTTCACAATGTTTACTTACTTGTAATGAATTATTTCAGTTTATTCTTGTCTTAATCTTTATTTCTGCTTTGATTCTGAAGAATAACTTTGACACAGATAGCAAGAAAGGTTGGCCATATTTCTGTTTTATCACTTGAAATGTGCTGCTGGCCTTTAGGGCTTTCCAGATGTATCAGCTTTTATAAGTGACTTGGTGTCAGGGGCGGGCTCTGAGGGCCCCAGAGCTGCACCAGTGGCCTGATCTCTAAGATGGCACCTGGCAGCTTGCCAAACATAGCTGCACTCGTAAACAAGTTTCAGGAAGTAACTCTGGTTGGCTGTTGTACATGAGGCGATCCTGGTATCTGCCTGGAGACTGTTCCTTGATAGGCTGACTTTCCTGGTAGTCTACTCTCTGATAGACTGATGTTCTCAATATAAGTCTGAGACTTGTGGAATAAAGCCCGCTTGGTTCCTGTGCTCAAGAAGAGCGTACGTGTTGTGATTGTCCCCACAGGCGGTGGGCGATCATAAGTGGTGCCGAAATCCTGGGAATGAAAACTTTACAAGGATAAGTAAGAAAACAAGGTAAGATATTCTAAAATTTTAACAAGTTAAACTGGTTATAAAAAGGTCAAAAATAAACAAGTGAAAGGCAGCCTTAATGTTCGCGGTACGCGACTATCCCGACTAAGCAGAAAGCAGTCCAAAAAGGAAAGTAAAACAGTGGACTAAGCAGAAAGCGGTCCAAAAACAGTGAACTAAGCGAAAGGCGGTTCAAGGACTAGATAAGCACCCAGAACGCGGCTTACATTGTACAAGATAAGGTCTGAAATATCAAAAGTTCTTATGCAACAGCCCTTACGGGAAAAGCGACAAGTTAAAGCTCACAGGAAAAGCGACGAATTAAAGTTTGTGGGAAAAGCGACGAGTTAAAGTTTGCGGGAAAAGCGACAAGTTAAAGTTCGTGGGAAAAGTGACGGATTTAAAGTTCACGGGATAAGCGATGGAGATTGAGTGTTTGTAAGTGCTTTCGCTTTTGTTTTGCTAGTTAAAGTGCTTTGCATTGTTAGTTTAATAGAGAAATATGGGCACTGAAATGTCATGAATGCGCATGGAAGGTCACTTAAAGGATTTGCTCTGGGCCAATGGAATTCTTCTTGAAACTAAAGCAGCCCGAACCAAATGCAAGAGGCCATAAAACAAGGGGAAGAGGTTTTGGAGGAAATAAAAGAGGAAAGGTCTAAAGCATTAGAAAGAGCATCAATAAGATCAGAGACAGACAAGGAAAATGAAACTGGGTATGAGGAACAAGTTGTTAGGAAGAGGGAAATCAGTTTAGGGAAGGGTCCCCCATTAGGAGTCTGCCCTACGTTATCTGCCCTTAAGGCCTGCTTCTCTCCAGGACCTCCCAAAGGGGACTCCAAGTTTCTCCCCAAAGAGCCACCACCTAAAGAACCACCGGCTCCTCCCATTGCATCTCCTTCCAGAAACTTGCCACATAGTAAAAGAACCAGTCCAACCATCAGTGGCATGTCCTAGTAAGGAGTATGATATAGTAGCCCCAGTCCCCACAAATATTGGGAGATAATTGTTTCACAATTTTCTGAGTCCAAACCTGAATTGATTACTAACCAGGATTAAGGGTTAAAATGCCCTAGGCATCAAGTTTCTGCTGGAACATTTTACCCCTTTCAGATCCAAATCTCAGTCAAGGCTTACATTGAAATGTAAATAGAGAAAGCCTGAAGGCTCAGTAGGAGACTGGTCTCAAACCCCCCCCCCAAAAAAAAAAAGAGCAAAAGGTCTTACCTGAACTCCAGCAAAAGTAAATTTTATGGTGCTTTACTAAAGTACTTGACGGCCGCTTCATTTTTCCAGGACTCTTGTTTTTTTTGAATTCTACATTTTTTTTGAGCTCATGACTTTTTTGATCAGTTCTATTTTTTTTACTCAACTAGAGTTTTTGAACATCTCCTACATTGCAATGGAGATTCACCTATAAAATTTCAAGGCCTTTGATTTTGTGTTATGTGTATGTTGTCCTGTCTGATGTCATGTTTTGTCTGTATCAAAACTGAGCGCTCCTAAAGTTAAAATTTAAAAATGGATCCAGATACTTTTAATTCACGTGATTTAAAAAGGTTCAATTTAAATTGGGTAAACAAATAGAAGTAAAATGTCTTGAAAATAACTTGCAAGTCTCTAGGTGGTCAAACTAACATAATGTTGATGTTTATAAAATGTCTAACATCAATTTTTCTAGGACTTTCCTCCAACAAGAAAAAGCTGGCAATTACTGTTCAGGACACTTGTCTAATATCTTGGTTTTTTTTTTAAGAAAATAAGTGAATTAGAATTGACATGCATGGGATTACTCAAATGTGTTTGTACAGAAAATTGTTTTGTGTCATCACTAAACTAAAAACAAGGTTACTAAGAGTTATGTTTTAAGAGGTACAATTCTATACACAAAGGGTTCTAAAAGTTTCAACTGTGTTTCAATTAGAGTACTATAAATAACAAAATATTTAATCTTGTTAAAATAGAGTAATTTATCTAAATTCAGAAATTTCATAAGAGTTGTTTCAGAATGTGAACAAAAAGGGGTCAACAAATAGGAAAGAGAAAGAAAAGGTTCTGGGTATGGAAATATATTTAATAAAAGGGAAAAGGAAATGTTTCTGGGTAAGAAAGTGCTTGTGTGATGAAATAAATGAGGGTCTAAGTAAGTGCTAAGAAAGTCTATGTAAGTAAAGGGCAAGTTTCAACAAGTTTGCATATAACTAAGTTGGTTGTATGTATGTGAAACATTTAAAGCTATTTAAGGTTTTTCCTAAGGTGAAATACTAATGTTCTAATATAAACCAAAGTTTAATCTATATGGTAAAATGACATGGTAAAATAACAAGGATTTCTTAGAAACACTAATTTACTCTTAACTTTGTGTCTATTAAGTTTTTTCTTTAGAACAATTAGTCTTAAAAATAGGGGTTTATACAATTATGGTTAAGCAACTGTTAGAGTATTGTACTACGTTATAGAGTCTAAATTTTTCTTTAAAAACTAAATTTGGTAAGAACCAATTTCTCACTAAATTTGAAATAACTCTAACCACAGGTATACCTTATAACCCACAAGGACTCTTTATAAACAAAAAGGGGGAATAGGGGAGACCTTCAGGTCCCCTAAAGGTAAACTTTCTCTTTGCCTCTTTAATTTAAATTTTTTAACTCTGGATATTGAGGTTCACTCTGCCGCTGAGAGGCATGGCAATCATAAACAACATGATAGAGTGACAGTAAAATGGAAGGATGTTCTTACAGGACAAAGGAACGGCCCGGACCCAGTGCTTTACTGGAGCTGCGTCTCGGTTTGTGTGTTTCCACAGGACAAAACATTGCCTATCTGGGTTCCTGAGTAACTAACTCGACCAGTGCCAATGCTACCAACAAGTAACTCAGACCAACAAAATGAAGATGCTGAACATACTCCTGATGACCATGATGCTCGTAACCTTTCCACCCTTGAACTAACTTATAACGTCTTTTCAGTCTATTAGGAGGAACAGTTCAGTTATATACCTTTCCACCTACCCCAGTTTGTGTGTTTCCCCCTTTTATGTTTCTGAACTAACAAAACAACCGATTCTTTCAATTGTACTTCAGATTTATGCTATCTCTCTCAATGTTGGAATGCTTCTAGGTTCCTGCTGGCAGTCTTAATGTGTGTTCCTACCTTCCTACCAGTCCCAGTCTCTGTTACAGATACAGAACTGCCAGTACTATTATCAAGAAACAGAAGAGATTTTGGCATCACAGCAGCTGTGATCACTGCCATTGCAGCCTCTGCAGCAGCAGCATTGACACAACCATACAGACAGCAACAACAATCACTTGGCCGAAAATGCAGCCTTACAGACTAAAAAGACCCTAAACCAACATCTAACAGCAGGCATACTCCTTGTAAATCAAAGAGTGGACTTACTACAAGAACAAGTGGATATCTTGCAAGAACTTTTGGGACTGGGATGTGTTTATCCTTTAAGAGCAGTGTGTGTCACCCCTATTGCTTATAATAACCTGAGCTCTGTGGCTGTGTTATCTAAAAATCTCTCTGTCTACCTTACTGACAATTGGTCATCTACGTTTGATAATTTAACCAGTCAGCTACGAGCTGAAATACTCAGAGTTAATGCCACCAGGGTTCAAGTTGCATCAGTATCTGAGATGTTCTCTTTGTTATATAAAGCCCTGGGATTGACAAAACAGTGGGCTGGAACAGTAGCTGTTCTGATTATTATCTGCTTAGGGATAGCCTATATTATACGCAGCCAAATCACAGCTTGCCAAGATGCCCGATGTCATCAACGGGCTATAGTACAGGCTTTGACAGCCATTGAGACAGGCACATCCCCCCAAGTATGGTTAAGCATGCTGGACCAGTAGTCAAAGACGGGTAAGATCCATGGAAATGCATACCAACCTAAGACAGGGTTCTGATGCCTGGAGGTCAGAATTCCAATGACGGGTAAGGATGTAATTTGCCATGGACAACCTAAGACAGGCATGGTCCCAAGTCATCTTTTCTTTATTTAAAGAATAAGGGGGAGATGTCAGGGGCAGGCTCTGAGGGCCCCAGAGCCGCACAGTGGCCTGATCTCTAAGATGGCACCTGGCAGCTTGCCAAACATAGCTGCACTCGTAAACAAGTTTCAGGAAGTAACTCTGGTTGGCTGTTGTACATGAGGCGATCCTGGTATCTGCCTGGAGACTGTTCCTTGATAGGCTGACTTTCCTGGTAGTCTACTCTCTGATAGGCTGATGTTCTCAATGTAAGTCTGAGACTTGTGGAATAAAGCCCGCTTGGTTCCTGTGCTCAAGAAGAGCGTACATGTTGTGATTGTCCCCGCAGGCGGTGGGCGATCATAACTTGGGACTTTTTTCCTGAATTTATACAAACAATGATTTGCTCTGAATTTTTGGCATTTTCACTGAAGTATAACCTGGGCAAATTCTGTACAGACCACATCTATTTGGGCTTCAAAATGCATCCTGTGTCAGGATGATCCTTCTCCCCATAAGTAAGGAACTGATTAGTTATATGCTCCCTTAATAAGTTCTCTATAAAACTGGTCTGTATCTCCATTCCTTCCTCAAGGTCTGAGTCTTCCATTGGGTCTTTTGAACTTGTCCCATAACTCTTGTATATTTTTGTTTAATGCCTCTCATTCTTATTACTATATGGACGTCTTGTTCTTCCACATCAAGATTTAACATTCTTTTTCTGCTTGATACAGTATTTGGATGATATTTCCCATTCAGATATTTTTTGAGTAAGTGAATTTATCATTTTCAGGGTTTCTTCAGGAACTCGATTTCCTTGTTAGAATGTTCTTTCAAAATCTGTATTGAGTTCATTATCTTATATCTTATTTTTCTTAGTTTCTCAATTACTTACAACCAATTATTTGAATTTTTGTACAGCATATCTTCCACAAAAATGTCTGTGGATTAAGTTCTCAGGAAACTAGAAGCTTTTGGTCATTTCTTATTGCTTTGCTCTCTCGTGTTTTCTATGTTAATATGCATAGGCCTATGGATGCATTTGAATAGAGTTCTTTCCCCTTCTTAGTTGTGGTCACAATATTGAATCAATTTCTCTTTTGATATAACCTAATTGTGGTTTATATTTCATTGTCAAAGTCCTAACTCAGTGTGACAAAAGTTCCAGGATCATTCACTCATCCAAAATTCTTTAAGAATAAAGAATAACTACCAGTAGTAGCAAAATCTTAGAAGCAAAGCACATGTTTAACTTATAAAAAATTAAAATGGTCTCTATAATGTTAATAACCAATGAGAACTGATGAGTGATAATGTACATTGAACCAAACTTTAGCCACTAGTGATTCCAAAATTAATATTAAAATATATAGGCAAATGTGGGCTGGGAATGGTGGTGCACACCTGTTATCACAGTGGCTTTGAAGGCTGGAACAGAAGGACAATGAGTCTAAAGCCACCTCAGCAATCTAGTGAGGCCATAAACACTCAGTGAGACTGTCTGTAAATAAAATGTAAAAGGACTGAGGTCATGGATCAGTGGTTGAGCACCCCTCAGTTCAATCCCTGGTACCAAAAAGTAAGTGGTGGAAGGGAAAAAGAGGGAGGAGGAGGATGAATATTACAAGTGGAATATTGAGCAGATACAGATGATAATAAAGAAGACAAGTGCAAAGAAAACAAATAATGAAATGAGCATAAGAAATAGAAAGGTAAAAACCTAAATGATAAGCAAAAAACATGGAAGACACTTAAAAATTGTGAGACCAAGAGGAGTATATGGTTTTCTCCTTCCTGATGTAATTAAAAAGTCAACACATTTCCACATCTTCTAGTTGTACAATGTACCAACTTGGGGAGGTTTCTGCAGGGCAACTATATTTCTACTTGTTTCTTCTCAAGTCTACCCCAAACAGACCAATGCTTCATCTGGAGACTTTAATGTGAAAAACTCATCCTTGCCTACAATGAAGTGTTATGGAACCCTTACGAACTGAAGAAGAGAAGGTAAAATTTAATTTATTTGCAGAGGATATACAAACTTATGGTATAATGCGGGGGCATCCGATATTCCATCCAGTGCTTGACAAAGATCCTCTGGAGGATGTTTGCAAAGGATCATCCTAAAGGGAATTGCCAGATGTTTTGCTCCAGAGCATGGTTTTTTTCTGCTGTGTTTTTCTGATAATATATTACTCATTTCAGTCTGCACAGATTGCTTAAGGGGATGAGGGAAATACAACAAAAATTCCAGAGAATATTACCTACAATCTGAAAGACAATGGGTCTTTACCACTAACAAAGTTAAAAAGAATTTTACAACTGTGCAATGAGTCCCTGAAAGCCTCTGGAGAAAATAGATATAGATCTGCCTTTGTCTCCAACAGGCTGGTTAAATCCTAAGGATGGTTTTGTTTATGTGTGGTGGTAGGGTAAAAAAATAAGGTTTCATAACATTCCTTCCTTCCTACAAAGAATAGGTCACCCCTATAATAAACGTTGGTGCACAATGCCCTGTTCTGGAAAAAAGAGCTACATAAGACAAGGTAATCTATTCAGTAAAAAAACTTGGCCATGAGAACCATTGTGACCATTGCCCTCCTGTAGCCCTTAACTCAGCAATTTAGATATTAACCAGATGGACCTAGTAGAGATGGTCACATGAGATTACTTGTCTATTGCTTTAACTGTGAGAGTAATAAGAATGGTCTTAGGTCACATAGAGTTGAGATATTAAGGAAATAAACATTGTATTAGCTCATTGATGTAGTTAGATATTCTTAAAACAATTGTGATTAGGTAAGGATAATCTGTAAGGTTACTGTTTTCTGCCTATGCTTTGGAAACTTCTTTTCCATTAACCACAAGACTGCCATTATAGCCTGAAGAAAAATGTATATAAACCCAGCCTTCCCCAGAATAAAGTGGGAGTGATTGCACCAGAACTAGAGTCTGTGTCTTTCATTCTCCATCCATCACCATTGCTGTCTCCCCACACCCCATTTACCTGTGTGGAACCCATGGACTCCTGCTAGGGCTGGACCCAGGCAGTATAAAGTGTGTCAGCTTTCAAAGTGTAATTCTTAAAGTTTTTAAGTTTAATTTATTTCAAAACTGGAAAATTGGGTGTCACCTTAGTGATTAATAAACCTTTATGCACCTCATTATTGATGTTTATTTTGTGAGGGCATCTCTCTGAGTCTTCCTCAGAAGTGCATTGGTCATTTATCTGGTGATGTGTATCAAAGAGAAAAACATGGCATAACAGGACCTATAGAAGGTAAGAACCACATATTATAAAATAACATTGGCTATAATGTTTATTTAAAACATTGATACTAGTAGATCTAATAGTTGAAGAATTAAACATAAGAAATATATAGAAAGGAAAAAGTGAAATGTTAATAAGTGGCATATCTTATTAAGTTTCAGTAACAGATTAAATTGAGAATGTCAATAAAGGAGTTGAATTCCATTTCAGGATCTGCTTAGTGTGGAGGTCCTCTCTGCCATGTCCCATGTGTATGAGGAAAGGGTTAACTGGTGGAGGAGGATGTTGGCTCTTTTTCAGTCTATTTCCCAAAATCTTATGTACTCAAGAAACACACAAGAGCCAATAATCTTTTTAAATGAGAGGAGGCATGACGGGACTGGCCTTATAATCCCTGGCCTCTAACAACTACTCACCCAACTCTCTTTTATTTTTAATTCACAGGTATAGAGGGTTAAGACATGGAGGAGCTTCTTCTGTGATCAACAAGATAGAGTAGAGTTAGGGAAGCCATCCTCTTAGGGAAGATATTGCAGAAGGAGACAGGGAACCACTGGCATGCAGCACCACATGCTTCCTGGTAATCTAGGACAGAACTTTGTGCCTGTTAGTTCCTGGAAATCATGGTCTCTGCATCCCATGGCTCAGCCTAGTCTGATTCTGCTAAATAAGAATCGCTTCCCATAGCTTATATCAGAGGAAAGTTGGTAAATAAAAAGTGGAGAGAAGAAGAAAGAACAAAGAATAAGAAAGTTAAATATAACAGACAACAAAAGAAAGCAAAATAAGTGGTCATACATTGTGAAGGGAGGTAAACTCAGATTAAACATTAGAAAGTGGAAGAGCACAGCATTAGAAAAAGTTGAGAGTTTCCTGTAACAACACAGTTCTGAGAGACAGAGTAAAATTTTCCCACAGTTCTTTTCTTTATCAACAATGGAAGTGGGGCTGGGGAGATAGCTCAGTCGGTAGAGTGCTTGCCTTATAAGCACAAGGCCGTGGGTTCGATCCCCAGCACCAAAAAAAAAAAAAAAATGGAAGTAATTAAAAAATGCATGCCACATCATACAGTGCTATATTTGGTTTACAATAAATAAATATAAACACAATGATCCACCATAGATGTATGTAATTTATTGCTATGTGAATGTTTCTGATTTCCTAGGAATGTAAATATGGTGCAGGATAATATAATCTGGAAATGAAAAAAATGTAGGACTAGTATGAAAGGATCAGTAAAGTATAACCTGATGAAATGTTCACTGAAAGATAATAAATACTAATACACTTACAATTTGGGAAACAGAATATGAGGATTTCAAATAGGCAAGTTATGTTAGAGGAACTGGTAGAAGAGTAGCTATATCCAAGAATTCTCAAATTTTACTGAATCCAATTTTGGTGACCATGTTCACAATGCCCATTGTACTCAACAGGTTTTTGCATCCACATTTCTAAAACATTTAAAGATGTTTCCAATGCTCCTGATCCATGGACCACATTCTAATTTGCAAGGGACGTAATTCCCTTGAGGAAGTCTAAATGAAGAGCAGTTGCATGTTAATTCAGTCATAACCAGATCCAGTGAAAGCACAAGTGTTTTTTTCTTTTTTTTCTCAGCGTATCTCTGGGGAAAGGAAAAGTGTAAAAACAAGGAAGATACAAAAATTACATTCCTAGGCAATGAAGTACATTGACACACCTGAAATCACAGTGAACCAAGAGACTGGTATAGGAGGATCACAGGTTCTAGGCCAGCCTCAGCAAAGAGTGAAGCCATAGCAAGTTAACAAGAAGTTATCTCAGAAATAAATAAATGTCAGTCAGTTATTAAGAAAGTAAATAATGCTGAAGATGAGGCTCAGTCATATAGGCTCTCCTGGGTTATATATCTGGTACCAAATATATATATTTTAATATACAACTACTGAAAAGAAAGAAATTGTAATAGGAATAATCAAAGACCAAGCTCTAGAAATTGCTTTTGAATAGCTAACAGGAAAGGGAAATGAACTTGGTAACTCTGGAAAGGAATGCAAAGGAAACAAGAGGAAGCATTTCAGCTGACCCAGCTTCTTAAACTTTGTTCATTTAATTAAACTTCATTCTATACAGGTCACTGAAAATTGTCTATCCTCTGTATTTCTGGAAACACTCCCTCCCTTCAGTCCTGCATGAATGTCACACTGCACTGTTGCCTTCTACTTATCCATCTGTATTCTCACAAAGACCCTTCATGTCTACCACCCACAGCATTGATATTGGTGTAGCTACACTGCATATGCAGCCATCACCCTCTATCCCTTTTCCTGCCTGTGATGTCCTCTGTCATTACTTCTCACCTATCACTATATGGTCATACAAATATATTACACCACCTGCAATTCCCTTCAGTTCTTTTTTTTATTTTTTTTATTTTTTTTACGTTTACATAGGGTAATGATGTTTATTTTATTTTTCCCCTCCCCCCCAACCCCTCCCACCCCTCTTTTCCCTCTACACAGTCCTTCTTTCCTTCATTCTTACCGCTCTCCTTAGCCTAACTCTAAACCTAACCCTAAACCTAATGCTAGCCCCTATCACCCCCCATTATATGTCCTCATCCGCTTATCAGCGAGATCATTCATCCTTTAGTTTTTGAGATTGGCTTATCTCACTTAGCATGATATTCTCCAATTTCGACCATTTGCCTACAAATGCCATAATTTTATCATTCTTCATTGCGGAGTAATATTCCATTGTATAAATATGCCACAGTTTCTTTATCCATTCATCAACTGAAGGGCATCTAGGTTGGTTCCACAATCTGGCTATGGTGAATTGAGCAGCAATGAACATTGATGTGGCTGTATCTCTGTAGTATGCTGATTTTAAGTCCTTTGGGTATAGGCCAAGGAGTGGGATAGCTGGGTCAAATGGTGTTTCCATTCCAAGCTTTCTGAGGACTCTCCACACTGCTTTTCAGAGTGGCTGCACTAATTTGCAACCCCACCAGCAATGTATGAGTGTTCCTTTTTCACCACATCCTCGCCAACACCTATTGTTGCTTGTATTCTTGATAATCGCCATTCTAATTGGGGTGAGATGAAATCTTAGGGTAGTTTTGATTTGCATTTCCCTTATTACTAGGGATGTTGAACATTTTTTCATATATCTGTTGATTACTTGTACATCTTCTTCTGTGAAGTGTCTGTTCATTTCCTTAGCCCATTTGTTGATTGGATTATTTGTATTCTTCGTGTAGAGTTTTTTGAGTTCTTTATAGATTCTGGAAATTAGCGCTCTATCTGAGGTATGGTTGGCAAAGATATTCTCACACTCTGTAGGCTCTCTCTTCACATTTCTGATAGTTTCCTTTGCTGAGAGAAAGCTTTTTAGTTTGAATGTATCCCAGTTGTTGATTCTTGCTTTTATTTCTTGTGCTATGGGAGTCCTGTTAAGGAAGTCTGATCCTAAGCCAACAAGTTGAAGATTTGGACCTACTTTTTCTTCTATAAGATGCAGGGTCTCTGGTCTGATTCCGAGGTCCTTGATCCATTTTGAGTTGAGTTTTGTGTAGGGTGAGAGATAGGGGTTAATTTCATTCTATTGCATATAGGTTTTCCAGTTTTCCCAGCACCATTTGTTGAAGAGGCTATCTTTTCTCCATTGCATATTGTTGGAACCTTTGTCTAGTATGAGAAAATTGTATTTATTTGGGTTTGTGTCCATGTCCTCTATTCTGTACCATTGATCTACCTGTCTATTTTGGTACCAATACCATGCCGTTTTTGTTACTATTGCTTTGTAGTAGAGTTGAAGATCTGGTATTGCAATACCCCCTGCTTCGCTCTTGCTACTGAGGATTGCTTTAGCTATTCTAGGTTTTTTATTCTTCCAGATGAATTTCATAATTGCTTGCTCTATTTCTGCAAGGTACATCATTGGGATTTTAATTGGAATTGCATTGAATCTGTATAGCACTTTAGGTAGTATAGCCATTTTGACGATATTAATTCTGCCTATCCAGGAACATGGGAGATCTTTCCATCTTCTAAGGTTTTCTTGAATTTCTTTCTTTAGTGTTCTGTAGTTCTCATTGTAGAGGTCTTTCACCTCTTGTGTGAGATTGATTCCCAAGTATTTTATTTTTTTCGATGCTATTGTGAATGGGGTAGTTTTCCTAATTTCTCTTTCTGAAGATTCATCACTTATGTATAAAAATGCATTGGATTTATGAGCATTGATCTTGTAACCTGCTACTTTACTGAATTCACTTATGAGTTCTAAAAGTTTTCTGGTGGAATTTCCAGGTTCCTCTAAATATATAATCATGTCATCAGCGAACAGGGATAGTTTGAGTTCTTCTTTTCCTATTCGTATCCCTTTAATTTCTTTGGTTTGTCTGATTGCTCTGGCTAGAGTCTCAAGGACGATGTTGAATAGAAGCGGTGAAAGAGGGCATCCCTGCCTTGTTCCAGTTTTTAGGGGGAACGCTTTCAGTTTTTCACCATTTAGAATGATATTAGCCATGGGCTTAGCGTAGATTGCCTTTATAATGTTTAGGAATGTTCCCACTACCCCAATTTTTTCTAGTGTTTTGAGCATGAAGGGATGCTGTATTTTATCAAATGCTTTTTCTGCATCTATTGAAATAATCATGTGATTCTTAACTTTAAGTCTGTTGATATGGTGAATGACATTTATTGATTTCCGAATGTTGAACCAACCTTGCATCCCTGGGATAAAACCCACTTGATCGTGGTGCACTATCTTTTTAATATATATTTGTATGCGATTTGCTAAAATTTTGTTGAGAATTTTTGCGTCGATGTTCATTAAGGATATTGGTCTGAAATTTTCTTTCCTCGATGTGTCTCTGTCTGGTTTAGGTATCAGGGTGATATTGGCTTCATAGAACGAGTTTGGTAGGGTTCCCTCCTCTTCTATTTCATGGAATAGTTTGAGGAGTATTGGAATGAGCTCTTCTTTAAAGGTTTTGTAGAACTCGGCTGAGAACCCATCTGGTCTTGGACTTTTCTTTGTTGGTAGGCTTTTGATGACCTCTTCTATTTCATTGCTTGAAATTGGTTTATTTAAGTTGTGTATGTCCTCCTCGTTCAGTTTAGGTAGTTCATATGTCTCTAGAAATTTGTTGATGTCTTCGAGGTTTTCTGTTTGTTGGAGTATAGATTTTCGAAATAGCTTCTAATTATGTTTTGTATTTCACTCGTGTCTGTTGTGATGTTTCCTTGTTCATTCCGAATTTTAGTAATTTGAGTTTTCTCCCTCTTTCTCTTTGTTAGTGTGGCTAAGGGTTTATCAATTTTATTTATTTTTTCAAAGAACCAACTATTTATTTTGTTAATTTTTCCGATTGTTTCTTTTGTTTCGATTTCGTTGATTTCGGCTCTGATTTTAACTATTTCCTGTCTTCTACTACTTTTGGTATTGGTCTGCTCTTCTTTTTCTAGTGCTTTGAGCTGTAGTGTTAAGTCGTTTATTTGTTGATTTCTACTTCTTTTTTTGAATGCACCCCATGAAATAAATCTTCCTCTAAGTACTGCTTTCATAGTGTCCCAGAGATTTTGATATGATGTGTCTTTGTTCTCGTTTACTTCTAAGAATTTTTTTATTTCCCTCCTGATGTCTTCTGTTATCCATTCATCATATAATAGTGTATTATTTAGTCTCCAGGTATTGGAGAAGTTTCTGTTTTTTATTCTGTCATTTATTTCTAATTTCAATCCATTATGATCTGATAGAGTACAAGGTAGTATCTCTATCTTCTTGTATTTGCTAACAGTAGCTTTGTGGCATAAAATATGGTCTATTTTAGAGAAGGATCCATGTGCTGCTGAGAAGAAAGTGTATTCGTTCTTTGTTGGATGGTATATTCTATATATGTCCGTTAAGTCTAAATTGCTGATTGTGTTGTTGAGATCTATAGTTTCTTTATTCAATTTTTGTTTGGACGATCTATCCAGTGGTGAGAGAGGTGTGTTAAAATCGCCTAGTATTATTGTGTTGTGGTCTATTTGATTTCTGGAATTGAGAAGGATTTGTTTGATGTACGTGGATGAGCCAATGTTCGGGGCATAGATATTTATGATTGTTATGTCTTGCTGATTTGTGCTTCCCTTAAGCAGCATGTAATGTCCTTCCTTATCCCTTCTGACTAGTTTGGTTTGAAGTCCACATTATCTGAGATGAGGATGGATACTCCAGCTTTTTTGCTGTGTCCGTGTGCATGGTATGTTTTTCCCCATCCTTTCACCTTTAGTCTATGGTTGTCTCTTTCTATGAGATGAGTCTCTTGCAGGCAGCATATTGTTGGATTTTTCTTTTTAATCCAATCTGCCAGTCTGTGTCTTTTGATTGATGAATTCAGGCCATTAACATTCAGGGTTATTATTGTGATATGATTTGTATTCCCAGTCAATTGACTCATATTTGTTTTTGACATGATTTGGTTTCTCCTTTATTTGGCTATTCCTTTAGGCTAGCGCCTCCTGTTGCTGATTTGCATTGTTGTTTTTCATCTCTTCCTCATGGAATATTTTGCTGAGAATGTTCTGTAATGCTGGCTTTCTTTTTGTAAATTCCTTTAGCTTTTGTTTATCATGGAAAGATCTTATTTCATCGTCAAATTTGAAGGTAAGTTTTGCTGGGTATAAGATTCTTGGTTGGCATCCGTTTTCTTTCAGGGCTTGGTATATGTTGCTCCAGGCCCTTCTAGCTTTTAGGGTCTAGATTGAAAAATCTGCTGATATTCTTATTGGTTTCCCTCTGAATGTAATTTGATTCTTTTCTCTCGCGGCCTTTAAAATTCTGTCTTTATTTTGTATGTTAGGTATTTTCATAATAATGTGCCTTGGTGTGGGTCTGTTGTAATTTTGTATGTTTGGAGTTCTATAAGCCTCTTGTACTTGGTTTTCCATTTCATTCTTCAGATTTGGGAAATTTTCTGTTATTATTTCATTGAATAGATTGTTCATTCCTTTGGTTTGTTTCTCTAAGCCTTCCTCAATCCCAATAATTCTTAAATTTGGCCTTTTCATGATTCCCATAATTCTTTTAGATTCTGTTCATGATTTCTTACCATCTTTTCTGTTTGGCCAACTTTGCTTTCAAGATTAAATAATTTGTCTTCAATGTCTGAGGTTCTGTCTTCCAGGTGTTCTATCCTATTGGTTATGCTTTCTATGGAGTTTTTAACTTGGTTTATTGTTTCCTTCATTTCAAGGATTTCAGTTTGGTTTTTTTTCAGTATCTCTAACTCTTTATTGAAATGATCTCTTGCTTCCCGTATTTGGTCTTTTAACTGTTGATTGGTGTGATCATTTAATGCCTGCATTTGCTCTTTCATCTCCTCCTTCAATGCCTGCATTTGCTCTTTCATCTCCTCATTAGCTTCCCTGATCGTTTTAATTACGTACATTCTGAACTCCCTTTCTGACATTTCTTCTGCTGTGCTGTCATTGGGTTTTATTGATGTAGTATCTAGGTTTGTTTGGGACATTTTCTTCCCTTGTTTTCTCATATTGGTCAGTTGTCAGTGGGACCCTGAGATATTGCAGTTTTCCGCTATTGGCTTATAGTGTCCCAGTAGATTTCCAGTGTATCACCTCCCAGCCTTCAGTAGCCTGATGTCTTGGAGGAATCTGATAAAGCAGCGTATCCAAAGAAAACTGCCCCTAGCCCCCTACTGGTTCCACTGGTTTGGAACTGGCTCTGTGCGGAAATGCTCTCACTGTGGGCCTGCACCATGCAGCTGGCCATGTGTGAAGAGCCCACTGCCGGAGTGTGGAAGGCTACCTTGGGAAGACTCTAGCTGCCCTGCCTGGCTCTAATAAGCCACCTCTATCTGGGCCTGCCACCCGGGCTGAGCTTTACCCAGTGGGCAGACTCACCTGTGGCTCTAATTCAGTCCAAGTCTCTCATTGCCTCCTCCTCTTAACTCCTGGGTTCTGGAGCGACCGGGGGTGCAGTCTCCCTCTAGTCCGCCATCTTGGATCACCCCATGAAGAGAGCCCGCAGCTGGAGTGGGCAGAGCCGCCTGAAGAGGTCTCCGGCTGCCCTGCCCTGATCCCTGTGGCTGCTTGCAGATCGAGTGTCTCCGCTGGTTCGTTGCCGTAGTACACTGCGCTGCAGCGGCTCCGGGACTCGAAGCCTGCTCTGGTCAGAAAGGTTTTCACTAGCGGGCCAGTTCCGTTCCGAGAACCTGGAGAAGCTGGCTGTGTGGGCGGGGCCCATAGCCGGAGTTCGCAGGGCTGCCTGTGGATGACTCTAGCTGCCCTGCCCGGCTCCGATAAGCCACCTCTATCTGGGCCTGCCACCCGGGCCGAGCTTTACCCAGTGGGCAGACTCACCCGTGGCTCCACTTCAGTCCGAGTCTCTCAATGCCTCCCCTTCTTAACTCCTGGGTTCTGGAGCGACTGGGGGTGCAGTCTCCCTCTAGGCCGCCATCTTGGATCACCCTGTGAAGAGAGCCCTGCAGCCGGAGTGGGCAGAGCTGCCTGAAGAGGTCACTGGCTGCCCTGCCCTAATCCCAGAGGCTGCCTGCAGATCGAGGCTCTCCGCTGGTTCATTGCCGGAGTACGCTGCGCTGCAGTGGCTCCGGGACTCGGAGCTTGTTCTGGTCAGAAAGGCTCTCACTAGCGGGCCAGTTCCATTCCGAGAACCTGGAGAAGCTGGCTGTGTGGGCGGGGCCCATCGCCGGAGTGCGCAGGGCTGCCTGTGGATGACTCTAGCTGCCCTGCCTGGCTCCGCTAAGCCACCTCTATCTGGGCCTGACACCCGGGCTGAGCTTTACCCAGTGGGCAGACTCACCCGTGGCTCTATTTCAGTCCGAGTCTCTCAATGCCTCCCCTTCTTAACTCCTGGGTTCTGGAGCGACCGGGGGTGCAGTCTCCCTCTAGGCCGCCATCTTGGATCCTCCCTTCAGTTCTTGACAAGGATTCTGATGAGTAATAAAGATGTTTGCAAAGTCTCATTGTATTGGGAATTTGGTTGCGGGATTTCCTTCCTTGCTTGCTTAATATGTTGAGGCTTACTATTAATATTTTGTGTTTTCCCTGAAAACAGGCATCTTAACAGAACCAGGGTTAAAACATAAAAACAGACTTCTAATGGAACAATGATTTCAGATTTAGTCATTTGTAATGAAACTTTGAGTAACCAAGAATGTTATGAGAAAATACAAAAATAGACTCTAGCTGCCGATCCCTTGTTGACTACACTCAGATGACCTGAAGTATGTAGGCAAATAACTCCAATCCCATCAGAAATGATTAACAGGAACAGGAGAAATAAAGAAAATAGTTTCTACAGTTAAAACACCTTATGACAATGCTTTTTTAATTAATGGAAAAACATGACATCCTTACAGAGAGATGCTTCTTAAGCCCCTGGATTTAGACCCTCCTTTATCTCCCATGGGATATTTAGATGTAAGATCAGGACATGTCATAATCTGGTTTGAAAGTATACATACAAGAGTGCAAGATATTCCATTTCTTAAAGATTAGGAATTACTAAATGCTGCAAATATTATTGGCCACCAACCCCCCTGAGAAAAAGTACCTCAATGTTAAGTTCACACAGTAGAAGATGATGTCATATTATTGTTAGCTTAAACTCTCTAGCACTTATTAACCACAGAGTAGCCACACAACTGACATTTACTCAACCTTGCTGAACTTGCTTTAGCCTTTATGATTAGTTAAGCAATATTAATATGTCTTATTGTTTAGTTATAGGTTATCATGAGTAAGCAATTACTAAAAATAATTAAAAATACTTCATTGTCTGCTCTAGTAATGATAATACAAAATATTTTTGTTATTTTCCTTGTGATCTTTTTCTCTCCTGGAAAAACATGTGTAACTGTCAACTTTTTAATTTATAAAAAAGTTGGCTGGGAGAAATAAAATTTAGAACTTAGCATCCATTCATTGAGTTTGTGTTTCTTTGTTCTCCACCTCGCCGACACCTACTCCATCACCTGTGACCACTATGACCCCTGCTAGGGCTGGACCCCAGCACAAATACAGATCTATTTTGTGCCTTTCTCTGTGTCATGATATAGACTTCCCTGTTCTAACCATTTTCTGCCTCTGTATGATTGTCTCACTCCTTAAGCCTCTCTTCATACCAACCTCCAGAAAAGGTAGACTTTTTCCCAACTGTCTCTTACCAAAAACTTATTCAGTTATTGGTTCAAATAATTAGAACTGTTGACACCATGGTGATATAAAAAAATCCCCAACAACCTGGGAGTCAATGTACTAGATTTGTACAGAAAATTTTTACAGGTAAATTTGTTAGGTCCTAAGTAGAATAGTTGCTGGGTTACTAAGGTAGCCCCAAGAGAGAAAAACACTGTATCAGGAAGGATAACCATAGTTCTGAAGGACTGAACAAATAGTTTGCCTTCTAAAAGAAGAAAATCAATTCATCAGAATAGTGGAAAAAACATTTTAGATATGAAGGTATTCATTGACAAATGATTAAGAAGTATCAGTCATTAGGAAAACTATACTGATGAACAGAGCATGTTGAAAGTTATTATGAAGAGAATAGCAAACTGTAAATTTGGATATTTTGGGGTATTTTTAAAAATTTATTTTTTGGAACTTTTAATTTTTCTGGAGGGATAATTCTTTGTGTTATTTTTATGCATTAAACCTGTCACATGTAGTTGTTCCCTGATGAGTTTTGAAGTTCTTAAACAGGAAAAGCATGCATAGCATAGTAAATATTTGCTGGGTATAGTTGGGCACAGATAAACATAGGTTCTTAGGAGGCTGAGAGGACTGAATGGCATGATTGATGACACCCTGAACAATTAAGAGTAGCTCTGTCTCAAAGAAAAATAGGTTTGGCAAAACCACTCATTGGTAGTGTAATTGCTAAGGTTGCCAAAGTCCCTGGATAAAATCACAAAACATAAATACACACACACACACACACACAGCACAGTAAGATAGTTTCTAAAGTAAATGATGATCTAGTATAAAGCCTATTATTAGTTTTTAATTTGATAGAATGTTACTCTTTCCAGTAGTGCTAAGTAACTTAAGTAAACTATCCATTTGTCTACAGACTACGGTTAGATGTAACATCAGAGGAAGAAAGGAAAGGCTTAGTGGCACTGAAAATAAGCAGTCACAGGTATGTAAACATGGGAATTTGAATTCATGGTTTCATCCTGTTTTCCTCACATCCAGAATGTAAGTTAGTTCAAATGAAATGACCTTTTACAAAACTCTTTAGAAATCTAAATGTCATTAATTAATATTTAGATCTAAAGCAATCTAATGAGTATGAAAATAACATTAGAAATCATGGCAACATAAATGTGAGGTTTATTCTAGTAATTGAAGCTTTTTTTCTGAATATTGTTTGTGTTTTCATTGGTAAAATCTCACTGATAAAAACAATATAAGACATATGAATATGTGTTGCCACTGATCTCATTTATGTCCAAGAATGGTTATTTCCAATGGTGCAAAATTTTAAATTCACAGTACCAGTCATTAATGACAAGGTTAAATTTTCCATCATCCCTTGAAATCATTGTCTATGTTGAGGGAGATAATACTCTCAAATGAGTCTCACATGTAACCTTTAACCAAATAGCAACCATCTAGAATGGGACCTTTGTGGTTAGCATACAATGAGTAATTTTCCAGTTCATTTTCTTAGTGGATGTTAGAAAAAAAAAGTCCTTGGATGCAGTTATTGGGGAGTTATGAAAATTTTGGAGGGATCTTATTGTTTTCTCATGCTGTGTGCATTAATAGGCTGAAATTTTGCATGAATTTAGAAAGGATCCCCTCTTAGTTGTGAGTACTTTTGGGGTGTAGCTTCCTCTGTGTGATGTGCCCAGGCAGTGGTGAGATCTCAATGTCAGATCCCCACTGAACTTGACCAACATGCATGGCTCATGTTCCACTTCTTTTCTGCATTGACTAACTGGTTTGGTGGTATTTTTCTCAGCTGACTAGAGGGGAGATTTTAATCTTCCACTCAGTCAGGTTTCCCTGGCACAGCTGTGGACTCTTCCTCCTGTGTATGCTTTTATCATTCTAAAAGCCAGTATTTCAGGTTTTTATCTGACAGCAGGATGCCTATTCTGACTCTCCACTGAGTCACCCAACCCCTTTTTTATCATGCAACCACACTCCACTCAGGTTGGCTTCATCTGTGGAAACATCAGGAAGCACTGTATGTGTCTGTGTTGCCACTATTCTTTATTGAAAGAATTTTTAGTTTTTATTCAATGAAATGTTATGTAATGTTGGGAGAAATCCTAGTTCTTGGCTCACACCAGTTAATATCTCAAGTGTGTAAACTTGCAGAGAGGAGCATTCCAATTCTCTGACCTAGGAATGTAAATATCTGCCCCAAGTTGACCAAGTGTTACCAAGGGAAACAGTATAGGGGCCTGGTGGTCTGATCCCCTGTGGCACATTGTGAGTGGGCAAGAAACTTATAAAGTGTATACCTTTTCCTGCAATAATTGAGTTTGCAGGCTGCTTGCCACCAGCCTGCTTCCACCCAACTCCCTGAGTGTGTGGTCTTCACTCAGTGGGGCTTACCTGCACCAGAGCTAGCCTGGCACCCCTCCAGGTGAGGTAGAGGAAAGTGTTTCTCCTGGGCAAAGACTTTTTCCCTAAATTAGGGAATGCCTCAGCAACTCAGTCAGATGCTGTCAGTAAATCTATACAGGCAAAGGGAAGAGGTGATAGATCATGGGGTCTGGGGTCCCAGGACTGATAATTGCAGGCAAGAAAAAAAAATTCCTCATCTAATGTCCATCTGCCACTAGGTACATTTGCAGCTATTTCTCTCAAGATTCAATGGAGTGAGATAAGTGGCTGAAAGTAATATCCAGAATCTCTCAATCATTCAACTGCAATCTGTTCCACTCTGAAAATGGCCTCATTTGGTTTCCAGTGCCCCTGTGCCATAAGAGCAAAAGATGGGAGAGTAAATGTATTCCAAATGGAAGGGGCTGGCTTCCAGCATGATGGGCATGAAGGGTGTGGAGATTTCAGGATCCAGTAGGAGCACACACTTTCTCTCTCTCCCCAGAGGCTTTCTTTGTGCCTTGGGACACCTGGATATTGAGGAGTGGCTTCCAGGACCTCCTGCCTGCACCACAGACAGTGCCTGAGGTCACAGATGGGTGGCTTGACAGTGCTGTGGCTTCACAGTTTCCATGGCAACTGGAGATGCTTCTGGTCCTGGCTGCTTGAGACAGAGATTCAATACATGTGCAGGCTCTGTGGTGACAGTAAGAGGAAAGATGAAGGGAGCAAGGCCCAGGGGCCTGATGTTTCAAGAAAGGTGATCCTAACCTCTTGACCCATTTGAAGAGGAGCTATGGCATGTGCAGGGTGCAGCCTAGTGGGCCATGGATTGCTCTGGGTCCAGGCAGGACAGGTGACCCCACTGAAACCTGACACCTCACACTCTCCAGGCCTGCTAGGTGGCACTGTGCTGATTGGGTCCCATCTGGCATCATGAAAGTCCAGTCACCTGGCTCCTGCTGTGGGCAGTAAGGACCACCAAGGTATAGGGGACCAGGCAGGGGTGGAGAGCTGCTTGTGGGCATGTGGGTCACCCAGCTTTACACCAGCCCCCAGTGGCAATGCCCTCTGAAACTGCTTCTCCAGGTCTGGGCACACCTGGGCTTTGGCTGAGTCAGGCAACTGCCTAGGGCCCTAGCTTCCACATGGCATGATGGCTGCTGACAGCTCAGGGCCAGGGAGAATGCAGCACAGCTCCGTGGATTAGGCATTCCTTGAATTGTAAAACATCACATCCAATCTGGTTGGTTGCCCCTACTTTCTGAGAAAACCCTAACTGGAGACAGCTGGAACCTGGGGAGTTGGTCTTCTAAGTGGAGGTGGGTGGCTGCTGGGAAGGCTCATGATGAGACCAGAAAGTCCTTCAGTCAGCATGTTGGATGGAGTACAGGAGGGAGCTGTGAAGCAAGGAGAGATGTTCTGTACTCACTCCACCTGCCAGGGCCAACCACTTTGGCTGCTGTCTTAGAACAGGGCTTCACTCAGAAATTGTCCTGCCATGATTTTTCCAGAGGTCCTTCAACTCATCTTCAGATGCAGAAATATCTGGCCAATCTGTGTTCACTCAGGTGTTCACTCCCTTGACCACACTAGTGCCTCTGTGGCACAAGGCTCTCTGGGAAATTGCCAAGAGTCCTCTTACCAGTCCCTGAAAGATGCAGACCACAAGCTAGTGGATGAAACAAGAACCTGCCATTGGCACCATGAACACATTTTCACAGGACCCAATACCAAATATGAACATGCATCATGCTGAAAGAGGAATGGCACAAAGTTTCAAGGCTGAATACTACAGAAGGAAGAGTAAGGACCTTTGGGGGACATGAAAAGCAGAAGGGTATTGGTGCTAAAAGCCAACTTCAGGGAAGAGACACTCACAAATTGGTCATTGTTTAAGGTCTATGCCCAAAATCCAGGACATTTCTTCAGCTTCAACATACTGTACAGATACAGGAGGTAGTCAGTGCCAGATCATTCTGTTAGCAACCATCATGACTGACCCTAATTCCCCTTGCAAGGACATCAATGCCCTTGCAAATTCCTGACTCTTTCCTGTTGCTCGAAAGGGACAGCTGATGATACATATGTGGATTTTTATTTTTTTCAGCACAAGTCCTGTGAGGGAAGGCTTTCCTTATACCACACCAGCTACTCCATTGACCTTCAATGTAAATGACTTCACACTGGGATATGCAGAATGGAAGCATGGCTCTGGAAATCAAGAGTGCACCTCCATATCAGAAATTTACTAAAAACCATCCTGTTCAATAGGAAAAGTCAAGACCCAACATGGGCAAAACCAGAATATCAAAACAGAATACATTGAAGAACATCCAAAAGTGTAATAGGCCTTAGTGAGCAGGAAGAGTGTATCCTAAAGATTTTCCAATTTTAACATCCATTTTATTTCTTGGACTTGCTTATATCCACCACCAACACACCACATGCCTAATGCCTCTACTTTCCTTCTTTCAGTGTGACTTCTTTCAAAAAGGGATTTTTGTATCATCCCTGACCCTGAAAACCACAATCCGCTCATTCCCAGAACCATGGTGCACATGAGAACACAATGTCCTTAACACAGTTCTACACTGCATCTCTTCAGAACCTCCATCAAAATTAACAACAGTCACTAAAAGGGCTTCATTTCTATTGACACTGGACATCCAATTATACTGGGAGGCTAGGTTGCAAATTCCCCTGTTCCTCCTGAATGTTATCAGCAGGAACTAACATGTGTTCATCCCCAAATCATACAATTTCAGTTCAAGTCATTTGCAACCCGATACAAAGGAAAACAGAAAAGCCAGGGCCAAGGGCGGCTGTCTTTGGTCCTCACCTCTTGCTTTTTCCAGATGAAATTGAGGTTCCCATTTAAAGTGCTGAGGTGTGCATGTCCACTTCACTTGCACAGAGTCTGGAGTGTTCCCTAGAAGCCTAGTCATTCCCAAAGATGAGTGCAGTTGTCATTTTGAAGTTCCTGCCCTTGTGACCTCATGAACATCATCTTCTTCAAGAATTGCTGAGGATATACCCCCATGAGCATTCTCATCAGAATGATCTGACCCTATGAGTTTCTGAGAGTTGACTGATCTCAAGGAACATCTCCTATTAAGAAATGCAGGTGATGGGAAGTTAACTTTCGTTGCACCTCCATGCTGAAAGTCTGATTGGAAAACGCTTGCGTGTGCAACTGGTACTTTTTCAATTGTGCTGATTGAGTTGATTAAAAAAGGAGAAAAAGTTGAGATGAGGGAGTGTTGGCATATTCAAAAGAGTTTTGTTTTTTTTTTCTCCTCTGAGGGGCTGGGGATTCGAACCACAGCCCTTGCTCATGCTAGGCATGCGCTTTCCAAAACAAGATATTTCATCAGCTCTGCAGGATTCCATTTTAGGTACCCCCTAGATTCCCTATTGGTCTGACTCTGTCAAATTCTCTGCAGAAAACCCAGCCTCAGACAAAGCCAATGAATTTGTAAGGAATTCTTCATCTTCCTTCTCACAGCAATCCTGCAAGGAACATTTTGTGCACGTCAAGACCCACAATCTAGTGGCGTATCTAGAGGGGAAAGGTTTATTCCTTTCAATTGAAGGAGGAAAAGTCTTTAGCTGATCACTGAGCAGAAAATGATGGCAGTGAGCATGGAGGCCATGGGGCATTAGGAGAGGCAAACCTATGTGGGAATCAGAATATGCTCAGGGTTTTAGTAGGAAGGGAGATTGCTGGGATCATTCACAACTGGATCCCTAGCCATTCCAATCACAATCTGCTGAAACCTTCCTCACTCCTCTTTTTCCTCCTGGAATTTCCTTGGAAAATTTCTAACCAGGAGATATCTGAGCAAAAGGCGCAAGCCAGTGGAGGTGCTGGATCTTGCCTATAGTCTCATTTATGGGGGAGGAAAAGGAAGGTGTTTCTCCTGGTCAAAGCCTTTTTCCCTATATTAGAAAATGCCTCAGCAACTCAGCCAGATGCTGTCAGTTAATCTAAACAGACAAAGAGAAGTGGTGATGGCTCACATGGTCTTGGGTCCCAGTACATATATTTGTAGGCAGGAAAAAAAAATGTTTCATCTAATGTTCATCTGTTGCTAGTAACATTTGCAGCTCTTTCTCTCAAGATTCAATGGAGTGAGATAAGTGGCTGAAAGTAATATCCAGAATCTCTCAATCATTCAACTGCAATCCATTCTCTTCTGAAAGTGGCCTCATTTGGTTTCCAGTGCCCCTGTGCCATGAGAGCAAAATATGGGAGAGCAACTGTATTCCAAGTGAAGAGGGAAGGTTTCAGGCATGGCAGGTGTGAAGGGCCTGAAGGTTCCAGGCTCTGGTAGGAGCACACACTTTCTCTCTCTCCCCAGAGGATTTCTCTGGGTCTTTAGCCACCTAGATGTTGAGGAGTGGCTTCCATGACCTCATGCCTGCACTGCAGACAGTGCCTGAGGTCACAGATGGGCGGCATGACAGTGTGGTGGTTTCATGGTTCACATGGCAACTGGAAATGCTTCTGGTCCTGGCTACTTGAGACTGAGATTCAAAATAAATGCAGGCTCTCTGATGATGGTAAGAGGAAAGATGAAGGGAGCAAGGACCGGGGCCTGATGTTTCAAGAAATGGGATTCTGGGGCTGGGGATATAGCTCAGTTGGTAGAGTGCTTGCCTTGCATGCATAAGGCCCTGGGTTCAATCCCCAGCACTAAAAAAAAAAAAAAAAAAAAAGAAATGGGATCCTAACCTCTTGACCCATTGAAGAGGAGCTATGGTGTGTGCGGGGCACAGCCTAGCAGGCCATGGATTGCTCCAGGACCAGGCAGTACGGGGGACCCCACTGAAGCCTGGCAGCTTTCACTACCCACCAGGCATTCTAGATGACACTGGGCTTCTTTGGACGCCCTGGGCATCATGACAGCCTGGTCACCTCAGTCCTGCTGAGGATAGTAAGCACCACTAAGGTCTAGGGGACCAGACAGGGATGGAGGGTTGCATGAGGACACGTTGGTCTCTAGCTTAGCACTGGTCCTCACAACTTTGCCCTCCAAAACTGCTCCTCCAGGTCTGGGCACACCTTGGGCTTTGGCCAAGTCAGATAACTGGACTCGGGCCCTAGGACTCACATGGCATGATGGCTATTGGCAGCTCAGGGCTGGGGAGCATGCAGCACAGCTCCCTGGCTTAGCTGCTTCTTGAATTGGGAAACATCATACGCAGTATGGCTGGTTGCCCCTCTTTTCTGAGGTTGGCCTTAGGTCTTCAGGCCTGTGTGGATTGGCTGCAGCTTGGTAGCATCTTATCCCTGTGCTGCCCATCTGTTGCCTCTTTCCCTGCAGGGTGTGTCTGACTGGACCTGACAACAGAGGTGGGTGGGGGTTGGGTTTCTGGGGGCTCCATGGATGTAAGCGTAGTCTGACACGTGGAGTGGGGCCAAGAGGACTTTGCATCAGTAGCCTCGAAAGAGCAGCTGGGTGGGAGTCTCCAGGGGCTTGGGAGTTGGGCCTAAGGTGTGAAGAGCAGAACTTTCCCATGTGTTCACGTGGTACTGGCGCCTGGCCTTGCTTCCCAGTGCAATGCATCACAAAAGTCAGGAGCACGTGGCAGGGTCTGTTGCAGTCAGGAAGCCAAACAACTTACCCATCTCCACCCGGCCTCTCTTTTCTGCACTTTCCTTTAGAAAAAACTGTTTTCTTTTCTCAATTAAGGGTCCCATTCAATCTGCACCCAGCCCTATCCTCCCCAATAGCCAACAATGGGGTGCTGGAGGAAACCTGGATCCTGAGAGGGCTCTGGCCCCCACCCTGGAATCTTTGGAGCTCCCTTAAGTCAAGGGGATGGGGTACAAAGATTAAATGAGTGTGTGCCCTGTCCCTGCCAGGGAAAACCTCACCAAGCCAGTCCCACAGCCAGGGAGCACAAACAGGCAGAATTCCCTGCCTCCAGAAGGCACATTCAATCCTCACTTTCAGGAGAGTATGCCCCAGAAGCAAATTAGGCAGTGAATAAGATCTTAGGTCTCAAAATTTATCACCAGCAAACTCCCCCCAACCCCCAGATGGAGATATCCCCCCCTTGGTGTGGTGCTCTGCAGTAAGAGAGTTTGATTCAGGAAATGTGTTTATCATACTAGTGGGACTGGTGCTGGCAACAGCTGTGTCTCTACTGTGAATAGGGTGTAGGCATGTAAAGTCAGGTGAACCCTTGCTGCCCATCTGGCAGCCCAGGGCCTCTGGTGAACAAGAAGCCACACCAGGAGTTAGAGGAAAGGTTTAGTCCTTGGAGGAGAAGGGGTCAGGAGATAGGAGATGGCCAGGCCAGTGGACCTGTTGATAAGTGCAGGGGACAGAGGAGAAGCTCAGACCCCAGGTGGATGGCTATAAACAGCACCCAGGTCAGTGCTGTGCACTATCAACCATTAGGGTTTTTAGAAGAAAATTCTAGAAGGTGTGTGATGTAGGTCTCCTCTCTCAGGTATGCTTTTACTGTTCTATGCAGTGTTGCTGCCCTCAGGGTCACATATCACACAGACTTGGTCTGAAGATAGATAGATGGAAAGAACAAGCTCTGTGATGGAGAGGATGCAGAGATACCTGGCACAACTGAAGGAGTGTGAGGGTTACTTATAGCCCCCAGCAGAGCTGGTGATCCTGGCAGGCATGCTGTGCTAAGACATCCAGGATGGCCTTGCCAAGGCACAGCCATTGGTTGCTGCCATTCTGGAGAGCCAACTATGCCTGCACCTCCTGGGCAATGTGGATTGTGTACATGTGTCCTGGTCTAGCAGGAGAAACTGCAGACAGCCTTCTGGCTTCTAGAGGTAAGCCTGGGTGATGAGGCAGGTTGCACAGGGAGGTGGAGGCTGCTTCCACTATACCCAGCAGGACATGAGCTCAGTGAGGGTGACCTACCCTCACTGGATCAACTTTAACAGGCTTGAAAACAGGAAGTAAATTACCTAACTCAACAAGTCCTTGTTCAGTGGTCATCCTGTGCTGCACTGTGCTAAATAATGAAAAAAATAAAAATAAAAACAATGAATGAGACATGGTCCACATTTGGAGAGCTATGCCTTTGTCTTGTAAACCCAAGATCTCAATCTGCAGTAAGTCTTGTTAGAAATAAGGAGGTGCCACACAAAATAATACCATGCCCAAAAGTGAGTGGGCAAGACAAACCTTTACTTTGGGTAGGCTATTCTACCAGAACCTGCCTAGCAAGTACCTGGGTGGGCTTTTATCTCTAACTTAATGCAGTGCTGCCCTCCACTCTGACTTGAGGAGTTTGGGGTTATAGTCTACTTACTTGGGTAATTTTACAATTAGGGCAGGGAAAAGGGAAAGGTTACAATTGGATCCAATTAAGGCTGAATACTATTCTGAAAATGAACTACCAGACCTTCTATTTCTCACACTCTGAAGACAAGAATTGTCTCTCCAGTCATACGGAGGTACCTTGAATCTTAGCATGTTTGGCATCACAACCTGACCTTATTGATAGAGAGTAACTTGTAACCTTTATTTGGCCATCTACTATGAGGATTGTGCTTCATGCTCCTCTCTAAACAGTGGTGTATATGATTAAAATGTGTCTGGGTGATGCTGGGCAGGTTACAAATAGTGATATGTCTGGCCCAAAGGGGATATTTTTGGTACCAGGGATTGATCCCAGGGATACTCAACCACTGAGTCACATCCCAAACCTTTTTATTCATTTATTTTATTTTTAATTTTGAGACAGGGACTCACTAAGTTGCTTATGGTCTTGCTAAGTGCACCCAGCAGCCAGAGGGACCTGTAAAGAGAAGGTGTACATCTGGCAGGACCCCCAGGGATTGTCTCTGGGCCTGCCCAGTTTTCAGTCCTGTGTCTGGGCCCCCAGTTCCTTTAAAGGGTAAGTGACCTCTTCCTCATCCTAGAACTCCCAAGATATTTCTGTCTAGGACCTTTGATATTTTTCTCCCTCTGCCAGAGGCTGTGGCTTGCCTTACCTCATCCTGCTGAGGAGAAGGCCCAGAGAGGGTTATAACCTCAGTCACGATGGCTCACAGGTATGTCTGATGATGTAACATGTAGCTGAGACCTGAGGGAACATGGCCACTGCACATAGCCCAGGGCAGAACCTGTCCGGTGCAGGGACATTTTACCAGAGCCAAGTCCTACATCTGGGTCAGGGCTGCCAATAGTGTTCTGAGATGACAGGGGGTCATGGAATCACAACCTCAGAAAGCAGGGCATATATTTTCCAGTACCTTCTGCCAGTTATGTGGACATGGTACCAGGGGCAACAGGGTGGGCTGTCAGGGTTTAGTAAATGGAGGGACCACACAGGGTACTGGAAGTGCCAGCCTGGGTGTCCTTAGTTGTTGGTCAAATCTGACTCAGGATGAGTGAGCTGTTACTGGGCAAGGATAGGGTCCCCTTTATCCCACTCAACTTTGAACATTTCTAGCATCTGAAGGCCTGGCCCTATTGGGTGGTCATTCACTTAAGGTGTGGGTCAACACTGGCCCCTTGGGTCCAAAACCTGTGGCACTGACAGTGGTGTCATGCTAGATGTGCAACCAAAGATGGGTTGTTGGGCCTCTCCCTTCATGCCTTAACTTCTTCACCTGTGCAGCTGAGAACCATCCTCTGTTGGGAAAGGTGAAGAGTGTCAAGGTGGGTTGACAGGTCTGGCTACTTGAAGGGTGAGGTGAGGTTCTCAGCATGGCTTGAAAAGTGCCTGGGTGTTCAGGGCAATTCCTCAGAACATTGTGGGTACTGTAGAACCACCCCTGCTTCACCACACTGTGGATTTGATGATCATTGTGTTCAATCCCAGACATTAATCCCTTCACCTAGGTTGGTTTGCAGGGTTGTGTGCCAGGGAGCTGAGGGCATCCAGGACTCAGCATGCACTTCCAGAATTGCCATGTGCCAGGAGGCAGCAAGGAGCTGATGCAGCTCTGGAATGACATCCATTACTGCATGGATGTAGGATGCTGAGTGTGGTGGTGCTGACCAACCTGTAGAGCTACTGCTGCAGAAGAGGTTCTGTGGGCATATGTCTGCACTGGTTCCACCAGTGTTTCCAAGGGGTTGCATGTAACACCAGGGCCCCAGTGGGGAACTGGTGAGAAGAGCAAGAGTTTACAGCCACAACATCATAAGCAGTATGGCATCAGTGTTTCTTGCTGGTTGTGAACCAGACCCAAACCGCACTCCTCCTGCCTCCTCAGGAGTAGGTGGCTGAGGTCATGTTCATGGCCATCTCCTCCAATCTGGCACCTGAACCTGGGTGGATGAGAACCTGTGGTTAGTGACAGTGGACCTGGATGGCAAGTGTATCTCATATCTAGGCCTCAGGGATCCTCTCAGGGTGATAGGAATGGAAGTGTGGCAAGGAATGAACGGGAGTAAATCATGGAGGGAAGTACTGGGAGGCAATGGGAAGGCAAGACAGACTGCAGTTGGGTGAACAGGAAGTGAGTCTCAGGCAGTGTTTTGTGAACCACTGTGTCCCACAAGTCTGGGCTTGAGGAGGAATCCTGGATTTGGGAAGATGGTAGGTCAGCAGGGTGCATGGCCCAGAGGGATTCCTCAGAGAGACTCCTTGCAGTGCTCTATGCTTATGTATCAGGGAATGTGCATTCCTGTGGGAAAGGCTGTGGACAGGAGAGATGTCCCCTAGAAGGAGATTTGTGGATGGGGTTTCAGGGTGACAAGTGTCATCATCCTCAGAGAGTTGGTCCTGATCAGGAAATATGTGGAGGATCCTGGTCTGAAACCACCATCCTCACTGTCTTCATCCAGGAACCCACCACCCTACTCCATCTGCTCCAAAGGACTCAAGATCTGGCACCATCCAGAGAGGTGTGCCAGAGGCTAGAGGACTTTTCATTAGCCATGACCACCAAACCCAGCAAGGTTCAGCAGGTAAGGATTAGAGGCCACCCCAGGTGACTCCCCTGGCACCGTTAAAATTTCCCCAAGCACCACAGGGGGCTTCTCTCACACCTCAGGCAGGTATCTTGACCACCAGATGACTCCACATCTCCCCTTTGGCAACTCTCCCCAGCCCTAAACATCTACCTCTATCAGCACAGGCTTTCCCCACCTCCACTCTTGTTGCTTCACCCACTCCACAGTTGCTCCTCCTAGCAAAAGGTGGCTCATCCCACTGTGACTTCTCCAATCCCAAGGGGGCTCCCTAAACTTCTTCCTGTACTTCCTCTCCCCCAGGTGTCTGCTCCTCTCCTCAGGTGCCCCCACTCCACCAGATGGCTCCCTCACCTTTGTCCATCCTTTCCTCTGTACTGGGTGCCTTCCCCTGTTCCCCAGTCCCCTCCAATTATCAGTCCCCCTTGCTACTGGTGCCATGTTCCCTTGAACTCTTCCCTCCAGGGTTGCTTTCTCACATCAGGTGTGCCCACTTCTCACTATGGCTAATCTGCAGGGTTTCCCAGAGCTGAGATGAGTCTTAGAAAACTAGGCCTATGGTAATTACAGGTAAAGAAGTTGCTGTGGCCAGGAGAATCTGCAGGCCCTGTCCTACCAGGGGTGCAGGATATTCCACACCTTGTCTTTGGGTGCTCTGGAGTTCAGCTGGGAGGGTTCAGGGTCAACTTGGGAGGCAGGTTACACATCTGGCTGGGAGTGGGGTCAGCACAGAATGTGGGGCCAATGTGTCCTGTCCACATGGACCTGCTCTGCCTCCCCAGCACATGCTCACAAATCAGCCCGCTCTCCAGTGAGAAACTGCATGGACTATTGCTCTGCAATCCTTGGAAATCTTAGCAGGGCTCACACCACTTACTTGGTGGGCATGAGTTGCTCCAGCCAGTTCTGTGCATCTCTGTATCACAGAGCAAGAAGTATTGTTGGACAGGAGAATTTTCCTTCAGAGACAAGCTTGACCACTAAGCAGGTGTACAGCTGTTTTGCCTATTACCAATGGCACCAAAAGATACTTTGTGAGCATGTGTTGTCAGTCTGAGTTGCTTAAGTTATCTTTAAATTGTTGAGGCTGACTTTGAACTCAGATTCTTCTGCATCTGCATTCCCAGACACTGGAATTATGGTTGCACACCATCATGCCTACCTTCTATATGACTTTTTTTTTTGCACATCTGCTTTTATCACACCCATTACATCTCCCAGAGTTTCAAGAACCCCATCTGAGAATTCTCTGCATAGGGCCTCCTCTTCCTATTGCCACTGCAAGGGATAGCTTCCAGGGTTGGGTGCGGTGACATTGCCATGGCTGGAGCTTTCATCCCTGCTTTGCTCTGTTCTTTTTTTCCTTGACTCACTTGTTTTCTTAGAGAACATCCTCAATTAGCTTTCACAGCAAAGCACCAAGAAGGTAAATTTTCTGAATTGCTGAATGTCTTAAAAATGTCTGGAATTAACCCTTCAACCTGACTAACCAATTGGCAGGGGCAGAATTCTGAGATGGAAACACTTCCCTTCAGAAATGTAAAAAAAGGTCACCTTTTAAAAGAAGTTGGTGTGGTTAAGCAAGGTGTTAAGTTCTTGACAGACAGCCTGCCTTTGCCTGCTCAGAACATTTGAGTTTCTAATCATCGTGCTGTTCTGAATCTTCACACTGGTGGTCCTGGCTTGGACTTTTGAATTGTCCTCCTGTTACACCTTCCAGCTTACAGAACTAAGTCACCTATAATCCCTAGGTGTCTTCTTGTACTGTTCCCATTCAGCAGACCCAAGGCTGTGGGCCTGTCCCTGCTTCCCAACTACAGGCTGCTTCTGTCTCTCAGAGTGCTCTCCAAGTTCTGATGAATGAGGAGGCAGAAAAAGCAGGAGCAGAGTCATATACCAGGTGGTCAGGCAGGTCTTGAGCAGCTGGACACAAGGGAATCTTGTCACAGTTGTGGCAGGAGAGAGACCAGCACAATTTCCACCCAAGACCTTCGTTCTGTATCTGAGGCCACAAGATCAAATGTGGTTGTCCTGCCTTATATGCTTAGGGCACAGAGAAACCTGCTTTCTCCAACCCTTTCCTCTTACACCTATGTACACTTAGAGCTGACCAAGTTATGACAGATCATCTTTAAGAATGAAGCAAATTCTGAGATATTTTCAGACACATCTTACAGGGAGAAAAAGACAGGATGAGGCAGGGTGAGGTAGTGATAGTTTTACCTCAGAGAGACCAAGTATGAGTGGAGAAAAAGGAAACCTTGGTGGCTGGTGGCCAGGTTCCTGTGCACCTGCCAAAGGAGGATGGCAGAATGTCCTGCACATCTTCACAGTGGTGGAAGGGAGTGCACAGAAGATCCTGGCTTAGTGGCACTTGGTGGAGAGAGACTGGATGGCAGAACACAGTTTGAAGTCAGTGGATCCCATGATCACTTGGTCTCTGGAAACCTGAGAAAGCTTTTGGGATCAATGTTGGTACAGATGTAGGTGGAGGCCAAACATGCTGAGCCTGGCTCTAGGGGCCCAGGATAGTGGGCTGGATGCTGTGTCTGCCTCCCCACTTGAGGCTGTGTGGTGTCACACATGGACCACACTCCTGCTCCCACCAGTGGGTTGTGGACTTTCTTTACTTGCAGACTTTACCAACCCACCTGAGTAGCAGTCCCCACAATTTGTACCTGGAGGAAGGTCTATGTGCAAGTGTTGTGTCAGCAGAGATAGGCAGCTTCCTGGTGGCACAACCCCCACCATAGGTTTCTGAACCTTTCCTCTTGGAGAGGTAAGCCTCAAGAGTCACTTGGATTGCATGGTGTTGTGGTTAGGCCACGAAGTATGGCAGTTCCTGGTTTACAGACCCACTACCTCAGATTTTGCTAGTTGAGTCCTGACTTATGGATTTCTAAAAATCAGTAATATTGCCTCCAGACTGCATCTCTGAAAACAGCACTGCTTTTCTTTTTTCTTTTGGTACTGGGGTTTCACTATCTGTCCAGGGGCACTTTTCCACTGAGCTATATGTCCAACCCTCTATTTTTGTATTTGGAGACAAGGTCACTGAGACTAGCCTTGAAATTTCTATCCTCCTGCCTAAGCCTCTCATTTTCTGGGGTGATACGTGTTCACTAGTGTATCTGGCCTAAAATCTGCAGTTTTTCCCTCAAAGAGAAGAATGCATCAAGCACCAGCACAGATTTGAGCATCATGTTCTTTGGCAGGTGCTCAGGGTGGGTCACCCCTTTCCTGCAGTCAGTCTGGGATTCAGCAACCTGTTCCTGTGTTTTATTTCCCAGACAATGTCCATTGTGTTTTGGGCAGCATTATATCCAAGCTGTGGGGTATTTGTGTTTGTTATTTTAGGTTTTGTTTGTTTGTTTTTGTTTTCTGTGTTTTTTTCTTTTCATACCAGGATTTAAATTCAGGGGTACTCAAACACTGATCCACATTCCCAGTCTTATTTTGTATTTTATTTAAAGAAAAGTCTTACTGAATTGCTTAAAATCTTGCTTTTGCTGATTCTGGCTTTGAATTCTCAATCCTTCCACCTCAACTTCCTGAGCCACTGGAACTACAGGTATGTGCCACCCTCCCAGTCAAGTTCACAGCACATCATATTATGGCCACTGCTTCAGCTTTCTAACAGGCATTGGATCAAGATGTGGAAGTTCATTTTTGATCCTTCTGCCATCTGTGCCATCTATTCTAAATTCAGAAAGAGTTCACTGGATATTTGAGAGTGATTGCACCTATTCATAAATCAAATTTGAGTAAATATCATCCTATGTAGAGACTTGAACAAGGAATATCTCTGCAATTATTTATATTTTGTTTTTGTTTTTTAAATTTTATTTCTTAGTTATCTGAAAGCATATTTCTCATTTATAAGTTATTTAAAATTTTCTATTTTGGGGGTGTTAAAATATTACTGTTTATAATTCTAAGTCTAGTTTCAAATTCCAATTATTTCAAAAACCTATTGTTGATATATTAGAAATCAATGAACTTTGGCCTGTATACCATATATTTTACTTTTTAATATCACCATACTTTCTCATAAAACATGGGATGGTAGGCTTTATTGCTGTTTTCTTTAAATTTTTTAAATTTCTTCTAATTATTTACACAAGGTAGTAGAACACATTTATGCACTTTGGTAAATCATACATAAATGGAATATAAGTTTTGATTTTTCTGATTGTACATATTGTAGGATCACATTGGTCATGCAGTCATAAATGAAGTTAAGAAATGTCTGTTTTACTCTACTGTCCTTCCTATCCCCAAGTTACCAAAATCATGGCCTAGAAAAATCAAAACCATGAATTTCAGAACTTTCTCAGAACTGCCACAAGGGGGTGCAGGGGCACCACTAAACAGTGAGCATTAAGTGTCCAGTTTTGCCCACAGTGACCAGCAAGTTGTTCTCAGAGTCACTGTTCCTGATCCTCTCGAATCATCTGCCTGCCCAGGGATGGGTGTCCTGTGCCCACAGGGGAAAGAAACTAAAACTGAGGATACTTTGGGACTATGACTGGTGACAAAACCTCCTTCTCCTTGAGATCCATACATGGAGATAGATACCTCTACTGGGAACACCTGGAGTCCATGTCTCCTTGGCACCTACATGTGAGATGTCACTGTGGCTTCAGGATAACCAAAGTGCATCTGAGGAGGTGAGGAAGAATGAGGGAAAGGCTGTCATTCACTATTCTATGTGCTGAGGAGGAAGCTCTGCCATGTTCTTTACTTTCATAGGTAATATTTTAGCTGGTCTTACTTTTCCAAAAGCTTTTGTTGAGGCTTTGGCTGTTCATTTTCATAACATGATGCCATAGCATAATATTTTTATAAATTGGGTGTGTATCAGGGGATGAATCCCAGGACACTGAAAAAAAAAAAAAAAAACTGTAACACAACCTCAGAATGTTACAGGAATGGCATAGGGGTCCCCTGGAGCCTCATGGGTGATTGAGGGAAAGCTAGTGCCACCTCACTGCCTAATTTTATTCCTATTTTTATGGTTCTCTTTTTTCTGTGTTAAAGTACTTGAAACAATGAGAAATTGATGTATC
>NW_025920111.1:1373661-1506509 GCF_902686445.1 Sciurus carolinensis
TGTGGGTCCATTGTAATTTTGTGCATTTGGAGTCCTATAAGTCTCTTGTACTTGATTTTTCATTTCATTCTTCAGATTTGAGAAATTTTCTGATATTATTTCATTGAATAGATTGCTCATTCCTTTGGTTTGTTTCTCTAAGCCTTCCTCAATCCCAATAATTCTTAAATTTGGCCCTTGCATGATATCCCATAATTCTTGTAGATTCTGTTCATGATTTCTTACCATCTTCTCTGTTTGGTCAACTTTGTTTTAAAGATTAAATATTTTGTCTTCAATATCTGAGGTTCTGTCTTCCAGGTGTTCTATCCTATTGGTTATGCTTTCTATGGAGTTCTTAATTTGGCTTATTGTTTCCTTCATTTCAAAGATTTCTGTTTGTTTTTTTCAATATCTCTCTTTATTGAAATGATGTTTTTCTTCCTGTATTTGCTCTTTTAACTGTCAATTGGTGCGATCATTCAATGCCTGCATTTGCTCTTTCATCTCATCATTCAATGCCTGCATTTGCTCTTTCATTTCATCATTTGCTTCCCTGATCATTTTAGTTATGTACATTCTGAACTCCCTTTCTGACATTTCTTCTGCCATGCTGTCATTGGATTTTATTGATGTAACATCTAGATTTGTTTGGGGCATTTACTTTCCCTGTTTTCTCATGTTATTCAGGTATCAGTGGATCACTGAGATATTGCAGATTTCCTCTATTGACTTATAGTGTCCCTGAAGATTTCTGGTATATCACTTCGTAGCCTTCAGTAGCCTGAAGTCTTAGAGAAAGTTGTTAATTCAGTGCACAAAAAGGAAGCTGCCTCTGTAGAAGTGGTGGCCTTCAGGTGGGTATATTCCCTGCTAGTGGGCAGAGGCACCTTCACTTGTTGACTAATGGTCATCCAAAGGGGATCTAGTCTGTGGGCAAAGGCAATACCTGTTTGGGCCTGTGTCTCTGGTTTTACCGCCCTTGTGGGAAAACCTCGTCCAGCAGGGAAGACTCACCTAGTGGGGACATCTCACTGGTCAGCTCCCCTCCTAGAATTTCCCTTCAATCCACAACTACTGCCTGGGCTGGGCAGCCTTCCTCTGCAATATTCCCAAGGGCCTGGACATACCTCCTGGGCCTGGAAGCCTCATCCTGTGCTGAAGAGTCTCCTTAGGCTGCCCCTTCTCAGAGAAGCTGCTCACAGTTCTGGAACCTTTGCTCCACCCCTAAGCATCTCTCTGGGCCTCTTCCACCAAGAAGCCACCTAGGTCCTGCTACCATGCTGTGCACCTATGCCCATGCATATAGCTGTGCGGCCCCTCCTCTGAGCAGTCACCTGGAGCCCTTGTGTAGTTGCTCAGAGTCTAAGTTATTCACTGCGTGCCTCCCCAACTTCATCAGTGATTCATTGAACATGCAAATGTATTGTTCATGTTCCAAGTGATAATATAATTTTTGTAGGTTTTTATTGAGATTTAAATCTTAGTTCTTTATTGTTGTACATAAGATTAGGGTTCATTTTGACATAATTATAAAGCATGGAATAAAACTTTCTCCAATTAAGTACCCAATATTTTCCCAAAACCATCCTCCCTCATGATGTTAACTCCTCTAGTCCACAGATCACTCTTCTGTTTATAATTGTCTTATTTTGTTCTTTATGGATATACATAAAGGTCAAATCACAGTGGTATTCTCACATGTGTACACAGTAAAGTTTGTTAAAATTCATTCCAACGTTGCTCTCTGTGCTTTCCCTCCTCTCTCCAGACTTAATTCATTTCCTCTACTCATCTGTTCTCTTTTTAGTTTTTCATAAAATTTCCAATTTTTACCCTTTATTTTTGTCTTGCTTCTTCAAATGACAGAAAACATTCTTCAAATGACTGGAAACCTTTTACTTTCTATGTCTCTTGTCTATTTTACCTAGTATGATATATTTTCCTGTTTCATTCATTTACCTGCAAGTGCCATAATTTCATTCTCATTTATGACTTAGAAAAACTTCATTTTATGGGCTGGGATAGAAGCTTGGTTTTAGAACACTTGCCTGGCACTTGTGAGGACCTGGATTTGATCCTCAGCACCACATTGAAAAAAAACAAAATAAAGATAATGTGTACATCTACAAATAAAAATATTTTTAAAAATCTTATACACATATTTATATATATACCTCTATATACATATATGTATATGTGTGTATATATGTATATATACACACACATATATATATATATATATATATATATGGTTTGTTTATTAATCTGCTGGTACCTAGACTGATTACATTACCTGGCTATGTTGAATTGTGCTGCTATATACATTATGTTTCTACCAATAAATAATATGCTTATTTTAAATCTTTTGAATATGTATCAGTAACTGAGGTAGCTGGATCATACAGTGGTTCCATTACAATTGTTTTGAAGTTTCTCTATAATGCTTTCCAGGATGATGGTGTTAATTTGCTGTTCCATCAACAGATGAGTGAAACTTTTCCTTGCATCCCTGTTAGCATTTATTTATAGTTGACATTCTAACTGGAATAAAGTTTCAATGTACTTTTGATTTGTATTTCCCTTCCTGATAGACATGTTGAACATTTTTTTCATATACTTGTCATCATTTGCATTTATTTTTTAAAGAAGTATCTCCATAGTTCTTTTGTCTATTTATTTCATGGGTCATTTGTTACTTGGAGATAAGTGTTGTAAGATTTTTACATATTCAGGATGTTAATCCCATATTTGAGACTAAGGTGGCATAAATCTTCCCCCATTCTGTAGGCTTACTTCCTATGTTATTAATTGTTTCCTTTGGTGTGTAGAAGCTTTTTAATTTGATGCCATCCCAACTCCTGATTCTTGGTTTTGTTTGTCATGCTTTAGGAGTCTTGTTAAGGAAAATGATGCCCATGTGAACATGTTGAATTATTTAGCTTTAATTTTCTTGTAGCAGTTGCAGCATTACTAGAATAATTCCTGGGTCTTTGATTCACTTTCAGGTGACTTATGTGAAGGGTAAGAGTTAGGAATCAAACTTCATTCATTATCATATGGATACATGGTTTTCCCAGAACTGTGTGTTGTTTTCTAATATTATTCCATTGTAAATGTTGAGTCTCATGATTGATTTTGCTTTTCTTTATTTTAATTGTTTCTTCATTTCCTAAGTCTTCTTATATTAATACTTGATATAAAGTTCCTTGTGTTACTGAAAACTAGGTATATTCTGTTATCAGAAGAAACATTCTGTAGAAAACTGTTAAGTCATTCTGAATTAAATTTGAGGTACTTTATTGATATTTTATTCAGGTGACCTTTTCACTAATTATGTTGCATTAAAGTCACCTGCTCTTACATCATTGGGGCCTATCTGTCCCTAGAGGATATGTAGTGTTTATTTTATAAAATTGGATGCACTATCATTCAAGCATGAATATTTACAGTCATTTATCTCTTTTTTATTGTTTTCCATTATCAATATGTAGTTACCTTCTTTGTCATTTGAGGGTAATTATTGCTTGAATTCATCAAGTATGAGAATAAAAACCCTTTCTTGCCTTTTGCTTTTGTTTGCATGGAATATCATTTTTCATCTTTTCAGTTCTAGTATGTGAACATCTTTGAAATTCAGCAGTGTTTCTTACTGACAGCATACTTTTATTTTGGTGTATTTTAGGCTATGTATTTTAAGTGGGGAATTAAGAATTAAGACATTTTGCATGCAGTGTTAAAATAGTGAGGTGTGTATTGCTTTTTAATATTGGATTCACTATTAATTCTCATCTGCTTATCCATTATTCTAGTAAAATGTATTATTTTCTATGCTCTCATGATTGATTTTGCTTTTCTTTTTGTTCACATCAGATTCCTCTGTGTATCTTTCACAATGTTTACTTACTTGTAATGAATTATTTCAGTTTATTCTTGTCTTAATCTTTATTTCTTCATTGATTCTGAAGAATAACTTTGACACAGATAGCAAGAAAGTTGGCCATATTTGTTTTATCACTTGAAATGTGCTGCTGGCCTTTACGGGTTATCCAGATGTATCAGTTTTTAAAAGTGACTTGGGACTTCTTTCCTGAATTTATACAAACAGTGATTTGCTCTGAATTTTTGGCATTTTCACTGAAGTATAACCTGGGCAGATTCTGTACAGACCACATCTATTTGGGCTTCAAAATGCATCCTGTGTCGGGATGACCAATCTCCCCATAAGTAAGGAACTGATTAGTTCTATGCTCCCTTAATAAGTTCTCTATAAAATTGGTCTGTATATCCATTCCTTCCTCAAGGTCTGAGTCTTCCATTGGGTCCTTTGAACTTGTCCCAGAACTCTTATTTTTGTTTAATGCCTCTCATTCTTATTACTATATGGAAGTCTACTTCTTCCACATCAAGATTTAACATTTTTTTTCTGCTTGATATAGTATTTTGATGATATTTCCCATTCAGATATTTTTTGAGTAAGTGAATTTATCATTTTCAGGGTTTCTTCAGGAACTCGATTTCCTTGTTAGAATGTTCTTTCAAAATCTGTATTGAGTTCATTAACTTATATCTTATTTTTCTTAGTTTCTCAATTACTTACAACCAATTATTTGAAATTTTGTACAGCATATCTTCCACAAAAATGTCTGTGGATTAAGTTCTCAGGGAACTAGAAACTTTTGGTGGTTTCTTATTGCTTTGCTCTCTCATGTTTAATGTGTTAATATGCATAGGCCTGTGCATGCATTTGAGTAGAGTTCTTTCCCCTTCTTAGTTGTGGTCACATTATTGAATCAATTTCTCTTTTGATATAACCTGATTGTGGTTTATATTTCATTGTCAAAGTCCTAACTCAGTGTGACAAAAGTTCCAGGATCATTCACTCATCCAAAATTCTTTAAGAATAAAGAATAACTACCAGTAGTAGCAAAATCTTAGAAGCAAAGAACATGTTTAACTTATAAAAAATTAAAATGGTCTCTATAATGTTAATAACCAATGAGAACTGATGAGTGATAATGTACATTGAACCAAACTTTAGCCACTAGTGATTCCAAAATTAATATTAAAATATATAGGCAAATGTGGGCTGGGAATGGTGGTGCACACCTGTTATCACAGTGGCTTTGAAGGCTGGAACAGAAGGACAATGAGTCTAAAGCCACCTCAGCAATTTAGTGAGGCCATAAACACTCAGTGAGACTGTCTGTAAATGTAAAAGGACTGAGGTTGTGGGTCAGTGGTTGAGCACCCCTCAGTTCAATCCCTGGTACCAAAAAGTAAGTGGTGGAAGGGAAAAAGAGGGAGAAGGAGGATGAATATTACAAATGGAATATTGAGCAGATACAGATGATAGTAAAGAAGACAAGTGCAAAGAAAACAAATAATGAAATGAGCACAAGAAATAGAAAGGTAAAAACCTAAATGATAAGCAAAAAACATGGAAGACACTTAAAAATTGTGAGACCAAGAGGAGTATATGGTTTTCTCCTTCCTGATGTAATTAAAAAGTCAACACATTTCCACATCTTCTAGTTGTACAATGTACCAACTTGGGGAGGTTTCTGCAAGGCAACTATATTTCTACTTGTTTCTTCTCAATTCTACTCCAAACAGGCCAATGCTTCATCTGGAGACTTTAATGTGAAAAACTCATCCTTGCTTACAATGAAGTGTTTTGAAACCCTTACCAACTGAAGAAGAGAAGGTAAAATTTAATTTATTTGCAGAGGATATACAAACTTACGGTATAATGTGGGGGCATCCGATATTCCATCCAGTGCTTGATAAAGATCCTCTGGAGGATGTTTGCAAAGGCTCATCCTAAAGGGAATTGCCAGATGTTTTGCTCTGGAGCATGGTGTTTTTTCTGCTGTGTTTTTCTGATAATGTATTACTCATTTCAGTCTGCACAGATTGCTAAAGGGGATGAGGGAAATACAACAAAAATTCCAGAGATTATTACCTACAATCTGAAAGACAATGGGTCTTTATCATTAACAAAGTTAAAAACAATTTTACAACTGTGCAATGAGTCCCTGAAAGCCTCTGGAGAAAATAGATATAGATCTGCCTTTGTCTCCAACAGGCTGGTTAAATTCTAATGATGGTTTTGTTTATGTGTGGTGGTAGGGTAAAAAAATAAGGTTTCACAACATTCCTTCCTTCCTACAAAGAATAGGTCACCCCTATAATAAACGTTGGTGCACAATGCCCTGTTCTGGAAAAGAGCTACATAAGACAAGGTAATCTACTCAGTAAAAAAAACTTGGCCATGAGAACCATTGTGACCGCTGCCCTCCTGTAGCCCTTAACTCAGCAATTTAGATATTAACCAGATGGACCTAGTAGAGATGGTCACATGAGATTACTTGTCTATTGCTTTAACTGCGAGAGTAATAAGAATGGTCTTAGGTCACATAGAGTTTAGATATTAAGGAAATAAACATTGTATTAGCTCATTGATGTAGTTAGATATTCTTAAAACAATTGTGATTAGGTAAGGATAATCTGTAAGTTTACTGTTTTCTGCCTATGCTTTGGAAACTTCTTTTCCATTAACCACAAGACTGCCTATAGCCTGAAGAAAAATGTATATAAACCCAGCCTTCCCCAGAATAAAGTGGGAGTGATTGCACCAGAACTAGAGTCTGTGTCTTTCATTCTCCATCCTTCACCGATGCTGTCTCCCCACACCCGTTTACTTGTGTGGAACCCATGGACTCCTACTAGGGCTGGACCCTGGCAGTATAAAGTGTGTCAGCTTTCAAAGTGTAATTCTCAAAGTTTTTAAGTTTAATTTATTTCAAAACTGGAAAATTGGGTGTCACCTTAGTGATTAATAAACCTTTATGCACCTCATTATTGATGTTTATTTTGTGAGGGCATTTCTGAGTCTTCCTCAGAAGTGCATTGGTCATTTATCTGGTGATGTATATCAAAGAGAAAAACATGGCATAACAGGACCTATAGAAGATAAGAACAACATATTATAAAATAACATTGACTATAATGTTTATTTAAAACATTGATACTAGTAGATCTAATAGTTGAAGAATTAAACATAAGAAATATATAGAAAGGAAAAAATGGCATATCTTATTAAGTTTCAGTAACAGATTAAATTGAGAATGTCAATAAAGGAGTTGAATTCCATTTCAGGATCTGCTTAGTATCGAGGTCCTCTCTGCCATGTCCCATGTGGATGAGGAAAGGGTTAACTTGTGGAGGAGGATGTTGGCTCTTTTTCAGCCTATTTCCCAAAATCTTATGTACTCAAGAAACACACAAGAGCCAATAATCTTTTTAAATGAGAGGAGGCATGATGGGACTGGCCTTATAATCTCTGGCCTCTAACAACAACTACTCACCCAACTCTTCTATTTTTAATTCACAGGTAAAGAGGGTTAAGACATGCAGGAGCTTCTTCTGTGATCAACAAGATAGAGTAGAGTTAGGGAAGCCATCCTCTTAGGGGAGATATTCCAGAAGGAGACAGGGAACCACTGGCATGCAGCACCACATGCTTCCTGGTAATCTAGGACAGAACTTTGTGCCTGTTAGTTCCTGGAAATCAGGGTCTCTGCATCCCATGGCCTAGTCCGATTCTGCTAAATAAGAATCACTTCCCATAGCTTGTATCAGAGGAAAGTTGGTAAATAAAAAAGTGGAGAGAAGAAGAGAGAACAAAGAATAAGAAAGTTAAATATAACAGACAACAAAAGAAAGCAAAATAAGTGGGCATACATTGTGAAGGGAGGTAAACTCAGATTAAACATTAGAAAGTGGAAGAGCACAGCATTAGAAAAAGTTGTGAGTTTCCTGTAACAACACAGGTCTGAGAGACAGAGTAAAATTTTCCCACAGGTCTCTTCTTTATCAACAATGGAAGTAATTAAAAAATGCATGCCACATCATACAGTGCTATATTTGGTTTGCAATAAATATAAACACAATGATCCACCATAGATGTATGTAATTTATTGCTATGTGAATGTTTCTGGTTTCCTAGAAATGTAAATATGGTGCAGGATAATATAATCTGGAAATGAAAAAATGTAGGACTAGTATGAAAGGATCAGCAAAGTATACCCTGATAAAATGTTCACTGAAAGAAAATAAATACTAACACACTTACAATTTGGGAAACAGAATATGAGGATTTCAAATAGGGAAGTTATGTTAGAGGAACTGGTAGAAGAGTAGCTATACCCAAGAATTCTCAAACTTTACTGAATCCAGTTTTGGTGACCATGTTCAAAATGCCCATTGTACTCAACAGGCTTTTGCATCCATATTTCTAAAACATTTAAAGATGTTTCCAATGCTCCTGATCCATGGACTGCATTCTGATTTGCAAGGGAGGTAATTGCCTTGAGGAAGTCTAAATGAAGAGCAGTTGCATGTTAATTCAGTCATAACCAGATCCAGTGAAAGCACAAGTATTTTTTTTTTATTCTCAGCATATCTCTGGAAAGGAAAAGGATAAAAACAAGGAAGATACAAAAATTACATTCCTAGGCAATGAAATACATTGACACACCTGAAATCAGTGAACCAAGAGACTGGTATAGGAGGATCACAGGTTCTAGGCCAGCCTCAGCAAAGAGTGAAGCCATAGCAAGTTAACAAGAAGTTATCTCAGAAATAAAATGTCAGTCAGTTATTAAGAAAGTAAATAATGCTGAAGATGAGGCTCAGTCATATAGGTCTCCTGGGTTATATATCTGGTACAAAATATATATATTTTAATATACAACTACTGAAAAGGAAGAAATTGTAATAGGAATAATCAAAGACTAAGCTCTAGAAATTGCTTTTGAATAGCTAACAGGAAAGGGAAATGAACTAGGTAACTCTGGAAAGGAATGCAAAGGAAACAAGAGGAAGCATTTCAGCTGACCCAGCTTCTTAAACTTTGTTCATTAAACTTCATTCTATACAGGTCACTAAAAATTGTCTATCCTCTATATTTCTGGAAACACTCCCTCCCTTCAGGCCTGCATGAATGTCACACTGCACTGTTGCCTTCTCATTATCCATCTGTATTCTCTCAAAGGCCCTTCATGTCTACCACCCACAGCATTGATATTGGTGTAGCTATCCTGCATATGCAGCCATCACCCTCTATCCCTTTTCCTGCCTGTGCTGTCCTCTGTCATTACTTCTCACCAATCACTATATGGTCATACAAATATATTACACCACCTGCAATTCCCCTCAGTGCTTGACAAGGATTCCGCTGAGTAATAAAGATGTTTGCAAAGTCTCATTGTATTGGGAATTTGGTTGCGGGATTTTCTTCCTTGCTTGCTTAATATGTGGAGATTTACTATTAATATTTTATGTGTTTTCCCTGAAAACAGGCGTCTTAACAGAACCAGGGTTAAGACATAAAAAGCAGACTTCTAATCGAACAATGATTTCAGATTTAGTCATTTGTAATGAAACTTTGAGTAACCAAGAATGTTATGAGAAAATACAAAAATAGACTCTAGCTGCCGATCCCCTGTTGACTACTCTCAGATGACCTGAAGTATGTAGGCAAATAACTCCAATCCCATCAGGAATGATTAACAGGAACAGGAGAAATAAAGAAAATAGAGTTTCTACAGTTAAAACACCTTATGACAATGCTTATTTAATTAATGGAAAACCATGACATCCTTACAGAGGGATGCCTCTTAAGCCCCTGGATATATACCCTCCTTTATCTCCCATGGGATATCTAGATGTAAGATCAGGACCTGTTATAATCTGGTTTGAAAGTATACATAAAAGAGTGCAAGATATTCCATTTCTTAAAGATTAGGATTTACTAAATGCTGTAAATATTATTGGCCACCAACCCCCCGGAGAAAAAGTACCTCAATGTTAAGTTCACACAGTAGAAGATGATGTCATATTATTGTTAGCTTATACCGTCTAGCACTTATTAACCACAGAGTAGCCACACAACTGACATTTACTCAACCTTGCTGAACTTACTTTAGCTTTTATGATTAGTTAAGCAATATTAATATATCTTATTGTTTAGTTATAGGTTATCACGAATAAGCAATTACTAAAAATAATTAAAAATACTTCATTGCCTGCTCTAGTAATGATAATACAAGATACTTTTGTTATTTTCCTTGTGATATTTTTCTCTCCTGGAAAAACATGTGTAACTGTCAACTTTTTAATGTATAAAAAAGCTGGCTGGGAGAAATAAAATTTAGAACTTAGCATCCATTCATTGAGTTTGTGTTTCTTTGTTCTCCACCTCGCCGACACCTACTCCATCACCTGTGACCAATATGACCCCTGCTAGGGCTAGACCCCAGCACAAATACAGGTCCATTTTGTGCCTTTCTCTGTGTCATGATACAGCCTTCCCTGTTCTTACCATTTTCTGCCTCTGGATAATTGTCTCACTCCTTAAGCCTCTCTTCATACCAACCTCCAGAAAAGGTACATTTTTTCCCAACTGTCTCTTACCAAAAACTTATTCAGTTATTGGTTCCAATAATTAGAACTGTTGACACCATGGTGATATTAAAAAACATCCCCAACAACCTGGGAGTAAGTGTATTAGATTTGTACAGAAAATTTTTACAGGTAAATTTGTTAGGTCCTAAGTAGAATAGTTGCTGGGTTACTAAGGTAGCCCCAAGAGAGGAAAACACTATATCAGGAAGGATAACCATAGTCCTGAAGGACTGAACAAATAGTTTGCCTTCTAAAAGAAGAAAATCAATTCATCAGAATAGTGGAAAAAACATTTTAGATATGAAGGTATTCATTGACAAATGATTAAGAAGTATCAGTCATTAGGAAAACTATACTGATGAACAGAGCATGTTGAAAGTTATTATTATAAAGAGAATAGCAAACAATTTGGATATTTTGGGGTACTTTTAAAATTTATTTTTTGGAACTTTTATTTTTCTGGAGGGGTAATTATTTGTGTTATTTTTATGCATTAAATCTGTTCACATGTAGTTGTTCCCTGATGAGTTTTGAAGTTCTTAAACAGGAAAAGCATGAATAGCATAGTAAATATTTGCTGGGTATAGTTGGTCACAGATAAACATAGCTTCTTAGGAGGCTGAGAGGAGTGAATGGCATGATTGATGACACCCTGAACAATTAAGAGTGGCTCTGTCTCAAAGAAAAATAGGTTTGGCAAAACCACTCATTGGTAGTGTAATTGCTAAGGTTGTCAAAGTCCCTGGATAAAATCACAAAACATGAATACACACACACACACACACACACACACACACCCCAAAGTACACACAAACACACACAGCACAGTAAGATAGTTTCTAAAGTAAATGATGATCTAGTATAAAGCCTATTATTAGTTTTTAATTTGATAGAATGTTACTCTTTCCAGTAGTACTAAGTAACTTAAGTAAACTATCCATTTGTCTACAGACTACTGTTAGATGTAACATCAGAGGAAGAAAGGAAAGGCTTAGTGGTACTGAAAATAAGCAGTCACAGGTATGTAAACATGGGAACTTGAATTCATGGTTTCATCATGTTTTCCTCACATCCAGAATGCAAATTAGTTCAAATGAAATGACCTTTTACAAAACTCTTTAGGAATCTAAATGTCATAAATTAATATTTAGATCTAAAGCAATCTAATGAGTATTAAAATAATGTTAGAAATCATGGCAACATAAACATGAGGTTTATTCTAGTAATTGAAGCTTTTTTCTGAATAGTGTTTGTGTTTTCATTGGTAAAACCTCACTGATGAAAACAATATAAGACATATGAATATGTGTTGCCACTGATCTCATTTATGTCCAAGAATGGTTATTTCCAATGGTGCAAAATTTTAAATTCACAGTACCAGTCATTAATGACAAGGTTAAAGCTTCCATCATCCCTTGAAATCATTGCCTATGTTGAGGCAGATAATACTCTCAAATGAGTCTCACATATAACCTTTAACCAAATAACAACCATCTAGAATGAGACCTTTGTGGTTAGCATACAATGAGTAATTTTCCAGTTCATTTCCTTAGTGGATGTTAGAAAAAAAAAAGTCCTTGGATGCAGTTATTGGGGAGTTATAAAAATTTTGGAGGGATCTTATTGTTTTCTTATGCTGTGTGTATTAATAGGCTGAAATTATGCATGCATTTAGAAAGGATCCCCTCTTAGTTGTGGGTACTTTTGGGGTGTAGCTTCCTCTGTGTGATGTGCCCAGGCAGTGGTGAGATCTCAATGTCAGATCCTCACTGAACTTGACCAACATGCATGGCTCATGTTCCACTTCTTTTCTGCATTGACTAACTGGTTTGGTGGTATTTTTCTCAGCTGACTAGAGGGGAGCTTTTAATCTTCCACTCAGTCAGGTTTCCCTGGCACAGCTGTGGACTCTTCCTCCTGTGTGTGCTTTTATCATTCTAAAAGCCAGTAATTCAGGGTTTTATCTGACAGCAGGCTGTCTCTGCTAACTCTCCACTGAGTCCCCCAACCCCTTTTTTATCATGCAGCCACACTCCACTCAGGCTGGCTTCATCTGTGGAAACATCAGGAAGCACTGTATGTGTCTGTTTTGCCACTATTCTTTATTGAAATAATTTTTAGTTTTTATTCAATGAAATGTTATGCAATGTTGGGAGAAATCCTAGTTCTTGGCTCACACCAGTTAATATCTCAAGTGTGTAAACTTGCAGAGAGGAGCATTCCAATTCTCTGACCTAGGAATGTAAATATCTGCCCCAAGTTGACCAAGTGTTACCAAGGGAAACAGTATAGGAGCCTGGTGGTCTGATCCCCTGTGGCACATTGTGATTGGGCAAGAAACTTATAAAGTGTATACCTTTTCCTGCAATAATTGAGTTTGCAGGCTGCTTGCCACCAGCCTGCTTCCACCCAACTCCCTGAGTGTGTGGTCTTCACTCAGTGGGGCTTACCTGCACCAGAGCTAGCCTGGCACCCCTACAGGTGAGGTAGAGGAAAGTGTTTCTCCTGGGCAAAGATTTTTTCCCTAAATTAGGGAATGCCTCAGCAACTCAGTCAGATGCTGTCAATAAATCTATACAGGCAAAGGGAAGAGGTGATAGATCATGGGGTCTGGGGTCCCAGGACCAATAATTGCAGGCAAGAAAAAAAATTTCCTCATCTAATGTCCATCTGCCGCTAGGTACATTTGCAGCTATTTCTCTCAAGATTCAGTGGAGTGAGACAAGTGGCTGAAAGTAATATCCAGAATCTCTCAATCTTTCAACTGCAGTCTGTTCCACTCTGAAAATGGCCTCATTTGGTTTCCAGTGCCCCTGTGCCATAAGAGCAAAAGATGGGAGAGCAAATGTATTCCAAATGGAAGGGGCTGACTTCCAGCATGGTGGGCATGAAGGGTGTGGAGATTTCAGGCTCCAATAGGAGCACACACTTTCTCTCTCTCTCCCCAGAGGCTTTCTTTGTGCCTTGGGACACCTGGATATTGAGGAGTGGTTTCCAGGACCTCCTGACTGCACCACAGACAGTGCCTGAGGTCACAGATGGGTGACTTGACAGTGCTGTGGCTTCACAGTTACCATGGCAACTGGAGATGCTTCTGGTCCTGGCTGCTTGAGACAGAGACTCAATACATGTGCAGGTTCTGTGGTGACAGTAAGAGGAAAGATGAAGGGAGCAAGGGCCGGGGGCCTGATGTTTCAAGAAATGGGATCCTAACCTCTTGACCCAGTTGAAGAGGAGCTATGGCATGTGCAGGGTGCAGCCTAGTGGGCCATGGATTGCTCTGGGTCCAGGCAGGACAGGGGACCCCACTGAAACCTGACAGCTCACATTACTCTCCAGGCCTGCTAGGTGGCACTGTGCTGATTGGGCCCCATCTGGCATCATGAAGGTCCAGTGACCTGGCTCCTGCTGTGGGCAGTAAGGCCCACTGAGGTATAGGGGACCAGGTAGGGGTGGAGAGCTGCATGAGGGCATGTGGGTCACCAAGCTTTGCACCAGCCCCCAGTGGCAATGCCCTCTGAAACTGCTTCTCCAGGTCTGAGCACACTTGGGCTTTGGCTGAGTCAGGCAATTGCCTAGGGCCCCAGCTTCCACATGGCATGATGGCTGCTGACAGCTCAGGGCCAGAGAGAATGCAGCTCAGCTCCCTGGATTAGGCGTTCCTTGAATTGTAAAACATCACACCCAGTCTGGTTGGTTGCCCCTACTTTCTGAGAAAACCCTAACTGGAGACAGCTGGAACCTGGGGAGTTGGTCTTCTAAGTGGAGGTGGGTGGCTGCTGGGAAGGCTCATGATGAGACCAGAAAGTCCTTCAGTCAACATGTTGTATGGAGGACAGGAGGGAGCTGTGAAGCAAGGAGCGATGTTCTGTACTCACTCCACCTGCCAGGGCCAACCACTTTGGCTGCTGTCTTAGAACAGGGCTTCACTCAGAAATTGTCCTGCCATGATTTTTCCAGAGGTCCTTCAACTCATCTTCAGATGCAGAAATATCTGTCCAATCTGTGTTCACTCAGGTGTTCACTCCCTTGACCACACTAGTGCCTCTGTGGCACAAGGCTCTCTGGGAAATTGCCAAGAGTCCTCTTACCAGTCTCTGAAAGATGCAGACCACAAGCCAGTGGATGAAACAAGAACCTGCCATTGGCACCATGAACACATTTTCACAGGGCACAATACCAAATATGAACATGCATCATGCTGAAAGAGGAATGGCACAAAGTTTCAAGGCTGAATACTACAAAAGGAAGAGTAAGGACCTTTGGGGGACATGAAAAGCAGAAGGTTATTGGTGCTAAAAGCCAACTTCAGTGAAGAGACACTCACAAATTGGTCATTGTTTAAGGTCTATGCCCAAAGTCCAGGACATTTCTTCAGCTTCAACATACTGTACAGATACAGGAGGTAGTCAGTGCCAGATCATTCTGTAAGCAACCATCATGACTGACCCTAATTCCCCTTGCAAGGACATCAATGCCCTTGCAAATTCCTGACTCTTTCCTGTTGCTCAAAAGGGACAGCTCATGATACATATGTGGATTTTTATTTTTTTCAGCACTAGACCTGTGAGGAAAGGCTTTCTTATACCACACCAGCTACTCCATTGACCTTCAATGTAAATGACTTCACACTGGGATATACAGCATGGAAGCATGGCTCTGGAAATCAAGAGTGCACCTCCATATCAGAAATTTACTAAAAACCATCCTGTTCAATAGGGAAAGTCAAGACCCAACATGGGCAAAACCTGAATATCGAAACAGAATACATTGAAGAACATCCAAAAGTGTAATAGGCCTTAGTGAGCAGGAAGAGTGTATCCTAAAGATTTTCCAATTTTAGCATCCATTTTATTTCTTGGACTTGCTTATATCCACCACCAACACACCACATGCCTAATTCCTCTACTTTCCTTCTTTCAGTGTGACTTCTTTCACAAAGGGCTTTTTGTATCATCCCTGACCCTGAAAACCACAATCCGCTCATTCCCAGAACCATGGTGCACATGAGAACACCATGTCCTTAACACAGTTCTACACTGCATCTCTTCAGAACCTCTATCAAAATTAACAACAGTCACTAAAAGGGCTTCATTTCTATTGACATTGGACATCCAATTATACTGGGAGGCTAGGTTGCAAATTCCCCTGTTCCTCCTGAATGCTATCAGCAGGAGCTAACATGTGTTCATCCCCAAATTATACAATTTCAGTTCAAGTCATTTGCAACCTGATACAAAGGAAAACAGAAAAGCCAGGACCAAGGGCTGCTGCCTTTGGTCCTCACCTCTTGCTTTTCCAGAAGAAATTGAGGTTCCCATTTAAAGTGCTGAGGTGTGCATGTTCACTTCACTTGCACAGAGTCTGGAGTGTTCCCTAGAAGCCTAGTCATTCCCAAAGATGAGTGCAGTTGTCATTTTGAAGTTCCTGCCATTGCGACCTCGTGAACATCATCTTCTTCAAGAATTGCTGAGAATATACCCCCATGAGCACTCTCATCAGAATGATCTGACCCTATGAGTTCCTGAGAGTTGACTGATCTCAAGGAACATCTCCTATTAAGAAATGCAGGTGACGGGAAGTTAACTTTCGTCGCACCTCCATGCTGAAAGTCTGATTGGAAAACACTTGTGTGTGCAACTGGTACTTTTTCAATTGTGCCGATTGAGTTGATTAAAAAAGGAGAAAAAGTTGAGATGAGGGAGCGTTGGCATATTCAAAAGAGTTTTTTTTTTTTTTTTCTCCTCTGAGGGGCTGGGGATTCGAACCACAGCCCTTGCTCATGCTAGGCATGTGCTTTCCAAAACAAGATATTTCATCAGCTCTGCAGGATCCCATTTTAGGTACCCCTATGTTCCCTATTGGTCTGACTGTCAAATTCTCTGCAGAAAACCCAGTCTCAGACAACACCAATGAATTTGTAAGGAATTCTTCATATTCCTTCTCACAGCAATCCTGCAGGGAACATTTTGTGCACATCAAGACCCACAATCTAGTGGCGCATCTAGAGGGGAAAGGTTTATTTCTTTCAATTGAAGGAGGAAAAGTCTTTAGCTGATCACTGAGCAGAAAATGATGGCAGTGAGCACGGAAGCCATGGGGCATTAGGAGAGGCAAACCTATGTGGGAATCAGAATATGCTCAGGGTTTTAGTAGGAAGGGAGATTTCTGGGATCATTCACAACTGGATCCCTAGCCATTCCAATCACAATCTGCTGAAACCTTCCTCACTCCTCTTTTTCCTCCTGGAATTTCCTTGGAAAATTTCTAATCCAGAGATATCTGAGCAAAATGCACAAGCCAGTGGAGATGCTGGATCTTGCCAACAGTTTCATTTATGGGGGAGGAAGAGGAAGGTGTTTCTCCTGCTCAAAGCCTTTTCCCCTATATTAGAAAATGCCTCAGCAACTCAGTCAGATGCTGTCAGTTAATCTAAACAGGCAAAGAGAAGTGGTGATGGCTCACAGGGTCTTGGGTCCCAGTACATATATTTGTAGGCAGGAAAAAGAAAATTTTTCATCTAATGTTCATCTGCTGCTAGTTACGTTTGCAGCTCTTTCTCTCAAGATTCAATGGAGTGAGATAAGTGGCTGAAAGTAATATCCAGAATCTCTCAATCATTCAAGTGAAATCCATTCTCTTCTGAAAGTGGCTTCATTTGGTTTCCAGTGCCCCTGTGCCATGAGAGCAAAATATGGGAGAGCAACTGTATTCCAGGTGAAGGGGGCAGGTTTCAGGCATTGCAGGTGTGAAGGACCTGAAGGTTCCAGGCTCTGGTAGGAGCACACACTTTCTCTCTCTCCCCAGAGGATTTCTCTGGGTCTTTAGCCACCTAGATGTTGAGGAGTGGCTTCCATGACCTCATGCCTGCACTGCAGACAGTGCCTGAGGTCACAGATGGGCGGCTTGAGAGTGTGGTGGTTTCATGGTTCCCATGGCAACTGGAAATGCTTCTGGTCCTGGCTACTTGAGACTGAGATTCAAAATAAATGCAGGCTCTCTGATGATGGTAAGAGGAAAGATGAAGGGAGCAAGGACCTGGGCCTGATGTTTCAAGAAATGGGATTCTGGGGCTGGGGATATAGCTCAGTTGGTAGAGTACTTGCCTTGCATGCATAAGGCCCTGGGTTCAATCCCCAGCACCAAAAAAAAAAAAAAAAAAAAGAAAGAAAAAAAAAAAAGAAATGGGATCCTAACCTCTTCACCCAGATGAAGAGGAGCTATGGTGTGTGCGAGGTACAGCCTAGCAGGCCATGGATTGCTCCAGAACCAGGCAGTACTGGAAACCCCACTGAAGCCTGGCAGCTTGCACTACCCACCAGGCATTCTAGATGACACTGGGCTTCTTTGGACACCCTGGGCATCATGACAACCTGGTCACCTCAGTCCTGCTGAGGGCAGTGAGCACCCCTAAGGTCTAGGGGACCAGACAGGGATGGAGGGTCGCATGAGGACACGTTGGTCACTAGCTTAGCACTGGCCCCCGCAACTTTGCCCTCCAAAACTGCTCCTCCAGGTCTGGGAACACCTTGGGCTTTGGTCAAGTCAGATAACTGGACTCAGGCCCTAGCAGCCACATGGCATGATGGTTGCTGGCAGTTCAGGGCTGGGGAGCATGCATCAAAGCTCCCTGGCTTAGCTGCTTCTTGAATTGGGAAACATCACACCCAGTATGGCTTGTTGCCCCTCCTTTCTCAGATTGGCCTTAGGTCTTCAGGCCAGTGTGGATTGGCTGCAGCTTGGTAGCATCAGAGCCCTGTGCTACCCATCTGTTGCCTCTTTCCCTGCAGGGTGTGTCTGACTGGACCTGACAACAGAGGTGGGTGGGGGTTGGGTTTCTGGAGGCTCCATGGATGTAAGGGTAGTCTGACACGTGGGGTGGGGCCAAGAGGACTTTGCATCAGTAGCCTCAAAAGAGCAGCTGGGTGGGAGTCTCCAGGGGCTTGGGAATTGGGCCTAAGATGTGAAGAGCAGAACTTCCCCATGTGTTCACGTGGTACTGGTGCCTGGCCTTGCTTCCCAGTGCAATGCATCACAAAAGTCAGGAGCACGTGGCAGGGTCTGTTGCAGTCAGGAAGCCAAACAACTTACCCGTCTCCACCCAGCCTCCCTTTTCTGCACTTTCCTTTAGAAAAAACTGTTTTCTTTTCTCAATTAAGGGTCCCATTCAATTTGCACCCAGCCCTATCCTCCCCAACAGCCACAATGAGGTGCTGGAGGAAACCTGGATCCTGAGAGGGCTCTGGCCCCCACCCTGGAATCTTTGGAGCTCCCTTCAGTCAAGGGGATGGGGTACAAAGATTAAATGAGTGTGTGCCCAGTCCCTGCTAGGGAAAACCTCACCAAGCCAGTCCCACAGCCAGGGAGCACAAACAGGCAGAATTCCCTGCCTCCAGAAGGCACATTCAATCCTCACTTTCAGGAGAGTATGCCTCAGAAGCAAATTAGGCAGTGAATAAGATCTTAGGTCTCAAAATTTATCACCAGCAAACTCCCCCCAACCCCCAGATGGAGATATCCCCCCCTTGGTGTGGTGCTCTGTAGTAAGAGAGTTTGATCCAGGAAATGTGTTTGTCATACTAGTGGGACTGGTGCTGGCAACAGCTGTGTCTCTACTGTAAGTAGGGTGTAGGCATGTAAAGTCAGGTGAACCCTTGCTGCCAATCTGGCAGCCCAGGGCCTCTGGTGAACAAGAAGCCACACCAGGAGTTAGAGGAAAGGTTTAGTCCTTGAAGGAGAAAGGGTCAGGAGATAGGAGATGGCCAGGCCAGTGGACCTGTTGATAAGTGCAGGGGACAGAGGAGAAGCTCAGACCCCAGGTGGATGGCTATAGACAGCACCCAGGTCAGTGCTTTGCACTATCAACCATTAGGGTTTTTAGAAGAAAATTCTAGAAGGTGTATGATGTAGGTCTCCTCTCTCAGGTATGCTCTTACTGTTCTATGCAGTGTTGCTGCCCTCAGGGTCACATATCACACAGATTTAGTCTGAAGATAGATAGATGGAAAGAACAAGCTCTGTGATGGAGAGGATGCAGAGATACCTGGCACAACTGAAGGAGTGTGAGGGCTACTTATAGCCCCCAGCAGAGCTGGTGATCCTGGCAGGCATGCTGTGCTAAGACATCCAGGATGGCCTTGCCGAGGCACAGCCATTGGTTGCTGCCATTCTGGAGAGCCAACTCCACCTGCACCTCCTGGGCAATGTGGATGTGGTCCTGCTGTGTGCATGTCTCCTTGTCTAGCAGGAGAAACTGCAGACAGCCTTCTGGCTTCTAGAGGTAAGCCTGGGTGGTGAGGCAGGGTGCACAGGGAGGTGGAGGCTGCTTCCACTATACCCAGCAGGACATGAGCTCAGTGAGGGTGACCTACCCTCACTGGATCAACTTTAACTGGCTTGAAAACAGGAAGTAAATTACCTAAATCAACAAGTCCATGTTCAGTGGTCATCCTGTGCTGCACTGTGCTAAATAATAAAAAAAAAAAAAAAAAAAACAATGAATGAGACATGGTCCACATTTGGAGAGCTATGCCTTTGTCTTGTAAACCCAAGATCTCAATCTGCAGTAAGTCTTGTTAGAAATAAGGAGGTGACACACAAAATAATACCATGCCCAAAAGTGAGTGGGCAAGGCAAACCTTTACTTTGGGTAGGCTATTCTACCAGAACCTGCCTAGCAAGTGCCTGGGTGGACTGTCCACCTGCTTTTATCTCTAACCTAATGCAGTGCTGCCCTTCATTCTGACTTGAGGAGTTTAGGGTTATAGTCTACTTAATTGGGTAATTTTACAAATAGGGCAGGGAAAAGGGAAGGGTACAATTGGATCCAATTAAGGCTGAATACTAGATTCTGAAAATGAACTACCATACCTTCTATTTCTCACACTCTGAAGACAAGAAGTGTCTCTCCAGTCATCCGGAGGTACCTTGGATCTTAGCATGTTTGGCATCACAACCTGACCTTATTGATAGAGAGTCACTTGTCATCTTTATTTGGCCATCTACTATGAGGATTGTGCTTCATACTCCTCTCTAAACAGTGGTGTATATGATTAAAGTGTGTCTGGGTGATGCTGGGCAGTTTAAAAATAGTGATATGTCTGGCCCAAAAGGGATATTTTTGGTACCAGGGATTGATCCCAGGGACACTCAACCACTGAGTCACATCCCAAACCTTTTTATTCATTTATTTTATTTTTAATTTTGAGACAGGGACTCACTAAGTTGCTTATGGTCTTGCTAAGTCCACCCAGCAGTCAGAGGGATCTGTAAAGAGAAGGAGTACATCTGGCAGGAGCCCCAGGGATTGTCTCTGGGCCTGCCCAGTTTTCAGTCCTGTGTCTGGGCCCCCAGTTTCCTTAAAGGGTAAGTGACCTCTTCCTCATCCTAGAACTCCCAAGATATTTCTGTCTAGGACCTTTGATATTTTTATCCCTCTGCCAGAGGCTTGGCTTGCCTTACCTCATCCTGCTGAGGAGAAGGCCCAGAGAGGGTTATAACCTCAGTCACGATGGCTCACAGGTATGTCTGATGTTGTAACATGTAGCTGAGACCTGAGGGAACATGGCCACTGCACATAGCCCAGGGCAGAACCTGTCCTGTGCAGGGACTTTTTACCAGAGTCAAGTCCTACATCTGGGTCAGGGCTGCCAATAGTGTTCTGAGACAGCAGGGGGTCATGGAATCACAACCTCAGAAAGCAGGGCATATAATTTCCAGTACCTTTGGCCAGTTATGTGGACATGATACCAGAGGCAACAGGGTGGGCTGTCAGGGTTTAGTAAATGGAGGGACCACACAGGGTACTGGAAGTGCCAGCCTGTGTGTCCTTAGTTGTTGGTCAAATCTGACTCAGGATGAGTGAGCTGTTACTGGGCAAGGATAGGGTCCCCTTTATCCCACTCAACTTTGAACATTTCTAGTATCTGAAGGCCTGGCCCTGTTGGGTGGTCATTCACTTAAGGTGTGGGTCAACACTGGCCCCTTGGGTCCAAAACCTGTGGCACTGACAGTAGTGTCACACTAACTGTGCACCCAAAGATGGGTTTTTGGGCCTCTGTCTTCATGCCTTATCTTCTTCACCTGTGCAGCTGAGAACCATCCTCTGTTGGGGAAGGTGAAGAGTGTCAAGGTGGGTTGACAGGTCTGGCTACTTGAAGGGTGAGGTGAGGTTCTCAGCATGGCTTGAAAAGTGCCTGGGTGTTCAGGACAATTCCTCAGAACCTTGTGGGTACTGTAGAACCTCCCCTGCTTCACCACACTGTGGATTTGATGATCATTGTGTTCAATCCCAGACATTAATCCCTTCTCCAAGGTTGGTTTGCAGGGTTGTGTGCCAGGGAGCTGAGGGCATCCAGGACTCAGCATGCACTTCCAGAATTGCCATGTGCCAGGAAGCAGCAAGAAGTTGATGCAACTCTGGAATGACATCCATTACTGCATGGATGTAGGATGTTGAGTGTGGTGGTGCTGACCAATCTGTAGAGCTACTGCTGCAGAAGAGGTTCTGTGGGCAGATGTCTCCATTGGTTCCACCAGTGTTGCCAAGGGGTTGTATGTAAAACCAAGGCCCCAGTGGGGAACTGGTGAGAAGAGCAAGGGTTTACAGCCAAAACACCATAAGCAGTATGGCATCAGTGTTTCTTGCTGACTGTGAACCAGACCCAAACTGCACTCCCCCTGCCTCCTCAGGAGTAGGTGGCTGAGGTCATGTTCATGGCCATCTCCTCCCCTCTGCCACCTGAGCCTGGATGGATGATAGAACCTGTGGTTAGTGACAGTGGACCTGGATGGCAAGTGTATCTCATATCTAGGCCTCAGGGATTCTCTCAGGGTGATAGAAATGGAAGTGTGGCAAGGAATGAACAGGAGTAAATCATGGAGGGAAGTACTGGGAGGCAATGGGAAGGCAAGACAGATTGCAGTTGGGTGAACAGGAAGTGAGTCTCAGGCAGTGTTTTGTGAACCACTGTGTCCCACAAGTCTGGGCTTGAGGAGGAATCCTGGATTTGTGAAGATGGTAGGTCAGCAGGGTGCATGGCCCAGAGGGATTCCTCAGAGAGGCTCCTTGCAGTGCTCTGTGCTTATGTATCAGGGAATGTGCATTCCTGTGGGAAAGGCTGTGGACAGGAGAGATGTCCCCTACAAGGAGATTTGTGGATGGGGTTTCAGGGTGACAAGTGTCATCATCCTCAGAGAGTTGGTCCTGATCAGGAAATATGTGGAGGATCCTGTCTGAAACCACCATCCTCACTGTCTTCATCCAGGAACCCACCACCCTACTCCATCTGCTCCAAAGGACTCAAGATCCGGCACCATCCAGAGAGGTGTGCCGGAGGCTAGAGGACTTTGCATTAGCCATGACCACCAAACCCAGCAAGGTTCAGCAGGTAAGGATTAGAGGCCACCCCAGGTGACTCCCCTGGCACCGTCAAAAGTTCCCCAAGCACCACAGGGGACTTATCTCACACCTCAGGCAGGTACCTTGACCACCCAATGGCTCCACATCTCCCCTTTGGCAACTCTCCCCAGCCCCAAGCATCTACTTCTACCAGCACAGGCTTTCCCCACCTCCACTCATGTTGCTTCTCCCACTCCACAGTTGCTCCTCCTAGCAAAAGGTGGCTCATCCCACTGTGGCTTCTCCAATCCCAAGGGGGCTCCCTAAACTTCTTCCTGTACTTTCTTCCAGGTGTCTGCTCCTCTCCTCAGGTGACCCCACTCCACCAGATGGCTCCCTCACCTTTGTCCATCCTTTCCTCTGTCTTGGGTGCCTTCCCCTGTTCCCCAGTCCCCTCCAATTATCAGTCCCCCTGCTACTGGTGCCATGTCCCCTTGAACTCTTCCCTCCAGGGTTGCTTTCTCACATCAGGTGTGCCCACTTCTCACTATGGCTAATCTGCAGGGGTTCCCAGAGCTGAGATGAGTCTTAGAAATCTAGGCCTATGGTAATTACAGGCAAAGAAGTTGCTGTGGCCAGGAGAATCTGCAGGCCCTGCCCTTCCAGGGGTGCAGGATGTTCCACACCTAGTCTTTGAGTGCTCTGGAGTTCAGCTGGGAGGGTTCAGGGTCAGCTTGGGAGGCAGGTTCCACATCTGGCTGGGAGTGGGGTCAGCACAGAATGTGGGGCCAATGTGTCCTGTCCACATGGACCTTCTCTGCCTCCCCAGCACATGCTCACAAATCAGCCCACTCTCCAGTGAGAAACTGCATGGACTATTGCTCTGCAATCCTTGGAAATCTTAGCAGGGCTCATACCACTTACTTGGTGGGCATGAGTTGCTCCAGCCAGTTCTGTGCATCTCTGTATCCCAGAGCAAGAAGTATTGTTGGGCAGGAGAATTTTCCTTCAGAGACAAGCTTGACCACTAAGCAGGTGTACAGCTGTTTTGCCTATTACCAATGGCACCAAAAGATACTTTTTGAGCATGTGCTGTCAGTCTGAGTTGCTTAAGTTATCTTTAAATTGTTGAGGCTGACTTTGAACTCAAGATTCTTCTGCATCTACATTCCCAGACACTGGAATTATGGTTGCACACCATCATGCCTACCTTCTATATGACTTTTTTTTTTTTTTGCACATCTGCTTTTATCACACCCATTACATCTCCCAGGGTTTCAAGAACCCCATCTGAGATTCTCTGCATAGGGCCTCCTCTTCCTGTTGCCACTGCAAGGAATAGCTTCCAGGGTTGGGTGCGGTGACATTGCCATGGTTGGAGCTTTCATCCCTGCTTTGCTGGGTGCCTCCAGTGCTTGCTGAATGGAAATATTGTTCTTTTTTTCCTTGAGTCACTTGTTTTCTTAGAGAACATCCTCAATTAGCTTTCACAGCAAAGCACCAAGAAGTAAAATTTTCTGAATTGCTGAATGTCTTAAAAATGTCTGAAATTAACCCTTCAACCTGACTAACCAATTGGCAGGGGCAGAATTCTGAGCTGGAAACACTCCCCTTCAGAAATGTAAAAAAAAGTCACCTTTTAAAAGAAGTTGGTGTGGTTAAGCAAGGTGTTCAGTTCTTGACAGACAGCCTGCCTTTGCCTGCTCAGAACTTTTGGGTTTCTACTCATCGTGTTGTTCTGAATCTTCACACTGGTGGTCCTGGCTTGGACTTTTGAATTGTCCTCTTGTTACAACTTCCAGCTTACAGAACTAAGTCACCTGTAATCCCTAGGTGTCTTCTTGTACTGTTCCCATTCAGCAGCCCCAAGGCTGTGGGCCTGTCCCTGCTTCCCAACTACAGGCTGCTTCTGTCTCTCAGAGTGCTCTCCAAGTTCTGATGAATGAGGAGGCAGAAAAAGCACGAGCAAAGTCATATACCAGGTGGTCAGGCACGTCTTGGGCAGCTGGACACAAGGGAATCTTGTCACAGTTGTGGCAGGAGAGAGTTGTGGCACAATTTCCACCCAAGACCTTCATTCTGTATCTGAGGTCACAAGATCAAAGGTGGTTGTCCTGCCTTATATGCTTAGGGCAGAGAGAAACCTGCTTTCTCCAACCCTTTCCTCTTACACCTATGTACACTTAGAGCTGACCAAGTTATGACAGATCATCTTTAAGAGTGAAGCAAATTCTGAGATATTTTCAGACACATCTTACAGGGAGAAAAAGACAGGATGAGGCAGGGTGAGGTAGTGATAGTTTTACCTCAGAGAGACCAAGTATGAGTGGAGAAAAAGGAAACCTTGGTGGCTGGTGGCCAGGTTCCTGTGCACCTGCCAAAGGAGGATGGCACAATGTACTGCACATCTTCACAGTGGTGGAAGGGAGTGCACAGAAGATCCTGGCTCAAAAGGCACTTGGTGGAGAGAGACTGGATGGCAGAACACAGTTTGAAATCAGTGGATCCCCTGATCACTTGGTCTCTGGAAACCTGAGAAAGCTTTTGGGATCAATGTTGGTGCAGAGGTAGGTGGAGGCCAAACATGCTGAGCCTGGTTCTGGGGGCCCAGGATAGTGGGCTGGATGCTGTGTCTGCCTCCCCACTTGAGGCTGTGTGGTGTCACACATGGACCACACTCCTGCTCCCACCAGTGGGTTGTGGAATTTCTTTACTTGCAGACTTTACCAACCCACCCGAGCAGCAGTCCCCACAATTTGTACCTGGAGGAAGGTCTATGTGCAAGTGTTGTGTCAGCAGAGATAGGCAGCTTCCTGGTGGCACAACCCCCACCATAGGTTTCTGAACCTTTCCTCTTGGAGAGGTAAGCCCCAAGAGTCACTTGGATTGCATGGTGTTGTGGTTAGGCCATGAAGTAGGGCAGTTTCTGGTTTACAGACCCACTACCTCAGATTTTGCTAGTTGAGTCCTGACCTATGGATTTCTAAAAATCAGTAATATTGCCTCCAGACTGCATCTCTGAAAACAGCACTGCTTTCCTTTTTTCTTTTGGTACTGGGGTTTCACTACCTGTCCAAGGGCACTTTTCCACTGAGCTATATGTCCAACCCTCTATTTTTTTATTTTGAGGCAAGGTCACTGAGACTAGCCTTGAAATTTCTATCCTCCTGCCTCAGCCTCTCATTTTCTGGGATGATACGTGTTCACTAGTGTATCTGGCCTAAAATCTGCAGTTTTGCCCTCAAAGAGAAGAATGCATCAAGCACCAGAACAGATTTGAGCATCGTGTTCTTTGGCAGGTGCTCAGGGTGGGTCACCCCTTTCCTGCAGTCAGTCTAGGGTTCAGCAACCTGTTCCTGTGTTTTATTTCCCAGACAATGTCCATTGTGTTTTGGGCAGCATTATATCCAAGCTGTGGGGTATTTGTGGTTGCTATTTTAGGTTTTGTTTGTTTGTTTTTGTTTTCTGTGTTTTTTTCTTTTCATACCAGGATTTAAATTCAGGGGTACTCAAACACTGAGCCATATTCCCAGTCTTATTTTGTATTTTGTTTAAAGACAGAGTCTTACTGAGTTGCTAAAAATCTTGCTTTTGCTGATTCTGGCTTTGAATTCTCAATCCTTCCACCTCAACTTCCTGAACCACTGGAACTATAGGTATGTACCACCCTCCCAGTCAAGTTCACAGCACATCATATTATGGCCACTGCTTCAGCTTTCTAACAGGCATTGGATCGAGATGTGGAAGTTCATTTCTGATCCTTCTGCCATCTGTACCATCTATTCTAAATTCAGAAAGAGTTCACTGGATATTTGAGAGTGATTCCACCTATTCATAAATCAAATTTGAGTAAATATCATCCTATGTAGAGACTTGAACAAGGAATATCTCTGCAATTATTTATATTTTGTTTTTGTTTTTTAAATTTTATTTCTTAGTTATCTGAAAACATATTTCTCATTTATAAGTTATTTAAAATTTTCAATTTTGGGGGTGTTATAAATATTACTGTTTATAATTCTTTCTAAGTCTAGTTTCAAATTCCAATTATTTCAAAAAACTATTGCTGATATATCAGAAATCAATGAATTTTGTCCTGTATACCATATATTTTGCTTTTTAATATCACCATACTTTCTCATCAAACATGGGATTGTAGGCTTTATTGCTGTTTTCTTTAATTTTTTTTTAAATTTCTTCTAATTATTTACACATGGTAGTAGAACACATTTATGCACTTTGGTAAATCATACATAAATGGAATATAATTTCTGATTTTTCTGATTATACATATTGTAGGATCACATTGGTCATGCAGTCATAAATGTAGTTAAGAAATATCTGTTTTACTCTACTGTCCTTCCTATCCCCAAGTTACCAAAATCATGGCCTAGAAAAATCAAAACCATGAATTTCAGAACTTTCTCAGAACTGCCACAAGGGGGTGCAGGGGCACCACTAAACAGTGAACATTAAGTGTCCAGTTTTGCCCACAGTGACCAGCAAGTTGTTCTCAGTGTGACTGTTCCTGATCCTCTCAAATCATCTGCCTGCCCAGGGATGGGTGTCCTGTGACCAAGGGGAAAGAAACTAAAACTTAGGACACTTTGGAACTATGACTGGTGACAAAACCTCCTTCTCCTTGAGACCCATACATGGAGATAGATACCTCTACTGGGAACACCTGGAGTCCATGTCTCCTTGGCACCTACATGTGAGATGTCACTGTGGCTTCAGGATAACCAAAGTGCATCTGAGGAGGTGAGGAAGAATGAGGGAAAGGCTGTCATTCACTATTCTATGTGCTGAGGAGGAAGCTCTGCCATGTTCTTTACTTTCATAGGTAATATTTTAGCTAGGCTTACTTTTCCAAAAGCTTTTGTTGAGGCTTTGGCTGTTCATTTTCATAACATGATGCCATAACATAATATTTTTATAAATTGCATGTGTATCTGGGGATGAATCCCAGGACACTGAAAAAAAAATGTAACACAACCTCATAATGTTACAGGAATGGCATAGGAGTCCCCTGGAGCCTCATGGGAGATTGAGGGAAGGCTAGTGCCACCTCACTGCCTAATTTTAATCCTGTTTTTATGGTTCTCTTTTTTCAGTGTTAAAGTACTTGAAACAATGAGAAATTGGTGTATCAATGCAATAACATTGTGGAAAGAGTTCTTTAACTATGTGACCTTGATTTTTACAAAAGATACTGTTGCTTTCTTGGTGAATCTGCACACAGATGAGTGGGCTATCTGACATTTTCCAGAAGCCACTCTGGTGACAGCTGTGGCAATATATGCCAGACTACACTGCTCAGAAACCCTGGGGGTACCTGGACATACATACTGCTATGGATCCCACAGTACTTTATGGAGAGGGCTAGGAAGATAGGATTCTGAGCTACACTACTCAGAATCCTTGGGTTTCCAGGGAAAGCACATAGTCCAAAGTTTCTGGGGGCCATATTTGTCATTGCTGGGTAGCAGAATGCTGGACCACATTGCCCAAAGTTCTCAGGGGTGACTGGTTGGGAATGTATCAAGAATCTCCTAGAAGGCTCTCAGATCAGGGCTGCAAAATTTACAATGGACTGCACTTCCCAGAGTCCTTCAGGGTCTAGAGTTTCCAGGGCCCAGTGCAATGAGGGCAGCAGAGACCAAATGACAGAGAGCACTACCAATAGCCCTTGAGGACCTGCAGCTCACAGAGACTTCTGCAGTTAGGGATGGGAAGGCAGAATGACTAACTGTGCTACATGTTACACTTGGGTACCTGCTGTTCCCAAGAGTCTTTTGAGTGAGAACTGCAAGAAAAGAATATGAAACTTTAGTGCACAAATTCCCTGGGGATGCCTGTACTCTGCAACTTCTAGAGGTTTCTGTGATGAGGGCTGCAATGTTAGAGCACACTACCTGGATTATTCAGAGTACCAGGAAAGCAGAGTTTGTAGTTACTGTGGCCCTTTTCCAAGCACATCTGTGAACATAAAACACTGGATTAAATTATCTAGAACTCTCAGGCACTACAACTCCCAGTATTCTCTGTGGTGATCAAATAAACCATTGGCCTTGTGTACCCACAGTCCGCAGGTGCTCTAGCTTCCAAGATTATGTGTAATTATTGAGCAAGAACACTGTCCTTCATTACCCATAGTCTTTTGGGACTGCCAGTATCTTCTGTGTTGAGTGAGCAAACCACTGGGCTGCATTACCCACAATTCTAATAGGACTTGAGCTACCAGGTTTCTCTGTGTGGAATGGGCAAAACACAAGACTACATTATCCACAATACATAGTTCCAGGAACTCCCAAGCTCCTCTGCATTGAGAACTTTAGGGTTATACTATCTAAAATCCTTGAGTGTGTTTCTGAGGTGAGTTTCAGCCTGCAACTTTAAGAGGACTCCACAGTAAGGACTGGACATACTTAAGGTCAAACTACACTACCCATAAGTCCTGAAACTAACCTAGATGTGAAGCCTAGAGTTTCCAGAGGCCACCACAGTGAGGACTGCATTGGTACAGGACTGCATTCCATTAGAATTCTCAGGGTACCAAGGCAAACATGTGCCCTGCTGTTCTCATGGCTCTCCCAGCAGGGGTACATGGGCAAACAACTGAACTATATTGCTCAGAATCCTCAGGGACCAGAATCTCCCAGAGTTCTCATTAGTGATTACTGTGGGGTAGAGAAATAAACCTCACTACCCAAGATTCTTGGAGGGGCCCAGGTGCCTGTGTGGCCTACCACTCACAGAGGGCTCCACCATGAATCTCTTCTTCAGACAGAAGGCCAGACTACAATGTCCAGAATACCTCAGGGCCTGTAGCTCCTAGACAACTTCCTATTGAGGACTACATGTATGAGCTTTGCATTGCACTATCCAGACTCCTCAGAGGTATAGAGGCAGGCTTGCAGTATTCAAATCCTGGGAGTCTTCAATCTGAAGGTTAGTTTTGCTGGGTATAGGATTCTTGGTTGGCAACCATGTTCTTTCAGAGATTGAAATATATTGTTCCAGGCCCTTCTAGCTTTTAGAGTCTGGGTTGAGTAGTCTGCTGCTATCCATATTAGTTTCCCCCTATATGTAATCTGATGCTTTTCTCTCCCAGCCTTCAAAATTCTATCTTTATTTTGAATGTTAGGCATTTTCATTATAATGTGCCTTGCTGTGGATCTGTTGTGATTTTGTGCATTTGGTGTTCTGTAAGCCTCTTGTATTTGATTTTGCATTTCATTCTTCAGACTTGTGAAATTTTCTGATATTATTTCATTGAATAGGTTGTTCATTCCTTTGGTTTGTATCTCTGTGCCTTCCTCAATCTCAATAATTCTTAAATTTGGTCTTTTCATGATGTCCCATTGTTCTTATAGATTCTGTTCATGATTCCTTACCCTCTTCTCTGGGCCACTTTATTTTCAAGATTAAATAATTTGTCTTCATTTTCTGAGGTTCTGTCTTCCAAGTGGTCTAGTCTTTTGGTGATGTTTTCCATTGAGTTCGTTATTTGGTTTATTGTTTCCCTCATTTCAAGGAATTTCATTTTTTTTTTGGGGGGGGAATCTCTATCTCTTTGTTGAAATGATCTTTCGCTTCCTGCAGTTGCTCTTTCAACTGCTTATTGGTATTATCATTCATTGTCTGCATTTGCTCTCTTATCTCATCCTTTGCTTTGTGAATCATCTTAATCATGTATAATCTGAAGTCTTTTTCTAACATTTCTTGTACCATACTGTCATTGGATTCTATTAATATAGAATCTAGATTTGTTTGGATCATTTTCTTCCCTTGTTTTTTCATGTCGTTCATGAATCTTCCCCTCTAGCAGTGCAGATCTGGGGTATTGCAGATTCCCCCCATAGGTTTATAGTGGCTCTATAGGTTTCCAAAACTTTTCTTTAAGGGGAGATCAATATTAGCAGTGCCCAGTTCAGACAGTATGCAATCCTAGACCAAATAGCCCCTATGAGGACATTAACAATGTTGTCATAATAAAGAGAATGAGTACAATTATTATCTTCACTATAACAAACAGATTTGCAATAAGGTCTGCAGTTTCTAACGGAGGACAAATAGGATGCAGAGGGATATAGGATGTGGCTGTTAATGGGATAAGAAAGAATATACAGAAGTTCTAGATAATAGAAAAGGTGAGAGTATAATCAAAAGAAATTGTATGTTTGTTGGGTGCTGCAGACCCCATCCTAGCCTGGCTTTCAGGATTTCAGTGTGGCCCTAATGCCGAGACAGTGGATTGCAACATCAAGGACTTCCAGTCTGGCACTAAGCCGGGGCAACCTGGCGCTGAGCCGGGGCGGCCTGGTTTGCAACATCAAGGACTTCAGTGCGGAACCTGGCACTAAGCCGGGGCAACCTGGTTTGCAACAAACAGCTGACAAGGACTTCCACACTGGCACTAAGCCGGGGCAACATGGTTTGCAACAAACAGCTGACAAGGACTTCCACACTGGCACTGAGCCGGGGCAACCTGGTTTGCAACAAACTGCTAACACTGCTTAAGGAAGTTGCCTCGGCACTAAGCCAGTACCAAAAAGAATTGCTCTGATTGGACGAGGTGACCTATGCCCATCATGAACCCTCTTGATACATTAAATTGAAATCTTGTTCTTCCGTGTACCCTCTTTTTACCCCGTTTTATACTACATTGTAATCTTGCTCTCCCCACATCCTCTGTAACCTGATTGGCTCATGATTCATATAAATATGACTGTAACTGCCTTGTAAGATCATCAGAGGATGATCAGAGGAGGAAGAGAGAAGAATAAAGAGCTCTGATGAACAACTGATGTGTCGTGTCTCTCTCTGCGGGCAGAAGGAACGCGACATTTGGTGCCAAAACCCGGGAACGAACCAGGAACCTCTAGATCAGCAGCAACTACCTAGGTAAGTTTTTAAGATTAAAAGTTATAATAAGTTTTTAAGATTAAATTTTTAAAATTAATGTTATAATAAGTTTTATAGATTAATGTTATAAATAAAAAAAATTATAATAAAGGCAGCCATAATATTACATCACAATAAAGCGATTATAAGGGTGGTCCAGGGACATTACATTACAATTATCAGGACATACGAAAAGTAGTCCAATTAAAGTGAAAGTTCACGATAAAGCGACTATCAGGACTCACGGAAGGTGGTCCGGGGACAAGCAAAAAACGGTCCACATTAAAAATATTAAAGTGAAAGTAGGCACACAGAAGGCGGCCACTATAGCTAAAGCATGGGTTCAGAAATGTCTAGAGCCCATATGGAGGGGCCTTTAAATGCTCTTTTAAAAATCAATGGAACGCCTTTGAAGGCCTCCTCAGCAAGGAGATTCTTACATACAGTAGAGACCACAGCTCCTTGGTTTCTGAATGAAGGGTTATTAAATGCCCCACAGTGGGAACACTTGGGTGAAGAAGACTTACTTAAAGTTGATCAACAGGGAATATTACCTGCTGGCACCCTGGCTATATGGTCTCTTATAAAAAATTGTTTAAGTTCATAAAAAGAAAAATTTCAATCCCCTCTAAATAAAGGAAATAACATTCTAGAGGAAGTGAAAGAACAAAGATCGTTATGTTCCTTTCCTCCCCTTAAATCTGACCAAAGCGAGTCAGAAAAGGAACTATCAGATGAGGAACCTGAACCAAGGGTCAATGATATACAGTTGGCACCACCTGGTAGTAAGAAAATATATCCTTCACTCAAAAACTTTAGTTTTAACATACAAAAATCCTCTAATAGCCCATTACCACAATCAATTCCACCATCCTATGGCTCCAATATACAGTTTAATTTCCCGGAGCCCAAGGAACCTCCTAAAGTGCCTCTTCCTGAATATAATTACCCAGAGAACCCCCTAAAACAATCCTGGAAGGAATATGAGCCCAATACTAGTTCTTGTTTTCCCGTATTTGAAAATCCACAAAATCAGAGATGTCACCAACTGCTGGATTTTAAATTAATAAAACAATTAAAAGAAGCAGCTGGTACTTATGGCCCTCAAGCTGCATTCACCATGTCACTTGTAGAGACTATTTCATCTTTAAATTTGATCCCTAGAGATTGGGAAAATTTAGCTAGGGCTACTTTGACTGGTGGACAATATTTAATGTGGAAAACAACTCACCATGAGATCTGTTTAGATACAGCCAGAAGAAATTCAGCAGCGGGCAATCCTGATTGGAACATAGATATGCTCACAGGGCAAGGGCAATATGATAATATTCAAGCTCAAATTCAATATCCTCCTGCAGTACACCAACAAATTGCTACTGCCGCCATAAAGGCTTGGAGAACTCTTCAAGGCTCAGGGGATCTACAAGGTCAATTGTCTAAAGTAATACAAGGTTCTAATGAACCATATGCAGATTTTGTAGACAGACTAATACAAACAGCTAGTCGAATCTTTGGGGAAGCTGATCAAGCTATGCTTTTGGTCAAACAACTAGCATATGAACAAGCTAATAAATGGTGTAAAGAGGTCATTAGACCCTGGAAAAATAAAGATTTATCTACATATTTAAAAATTTGCAGGGATATAAATGATTCTACTATCCAGGGACAAGTGTTAGCTTCAGCCATTGTACAAGGGTTACAAAAACCCTATAATACCAACCCATCATATAAAATAACCTCCAGGACTTGCTTTCTTTGTGGACAATTTGGACATTACAAAGCCAATTGTCCAAATAAAACTCCAAATAAAACTCAAAAACCACATAATCCAGGGCTATGTCCTAGATGTAAAAAGGGTAATCATTGGGCAAATATGTGCCAATCAGTTAGGGACAACAATGGTAATTATTTAGGACCTAACCCAAGACTGACAAAAAACGGGAAGCAGGGCGTACCCCGGGACCCACAACAAATTTGCGGGGTAATTCAACAGGTTCCAAGGCAATGGTACCCCCCTACGGAGAAAGGAGGGAATCCAGAGCTACTAAAGGGAACGCAGGACTGGACATCTGTACCACCTCCAGACTGGTCTTAACTCCTGATATGGGAGTTCAAATGATAGATTCGGATTGGAATGACAAAATACCACAAAATTCGATAGGACTATTATTAGGAAGAAGCTCAACTATTCTAAAGGGACTTATAGTTCATCCAGGGGTTATTAATTCTAATTTTGAGGGAAAAGTAAAAATTATGGTTTCATCTCCAAGAGGAATTACAGTAATATCTCCAGGAGATCAAATTGCTCAGATGTTAATTCTACCAAGTAATCATTACCCTATGGTCCAGAAGCGATAAAATTAGGGGATCTCAAGAATTTGATCTGCTGGGGATCCTTTTGCTTGCTTCACTATGAATCTTGGGGACCGTCCATTATTAAAACTTACCATAGGGGGAAAGGAATTTACAGGATTATTAGATACAGGAGCAAATAAAAGCATTATCTCTTCCAATGACTGGCCAAAAGGCTGGCCACTTGTTACAGCCAACCAGACCCTAAGAGGACTGGGCGTAACTTCCAGTCCTGACCAGAGTGCAGCTTCCTTACAATGGAAAGATAATGAAGGTCGTTCTGGAATATTTCAGCCATATGTATGTAATTTACCCATCTCCCTATGGGGAAGGGATATTTTACAACAGATGGATGTTAAACTAACTACTGATCAAATCTATAAAGGTACTCCAATTAAAAATATGTTACAACATATGGGGTATAAAGAAGGAAAAGGTTTAGGCAAACACAATCAAGGTAATACTTCCCCTCCAAGTATACCTATTCCAAAAGCTAATACCACAGGGCTAGGTTTTTCCTAGGGGCCACTGAAACAGATAAAATTCCAATAATTTGGAAAGATGATAAGACTCGATGGATACCTCAGTGGCCCCTAACCAAAGAAAAATTAGAGGCTGCCCAAAATCTAGTCAGGGAACAGCTTGATGCTGGTCATGTTCAAACTTCTACCTCTCCTTGGAATACACCTATTTTTGTTATTAAAAAGAAATCAGGGAAATGGAGACTGCTTCATGATCTCAGAGCAATTAATGATCAGATGTACCCTATGGGGCCCATTCAATGTGGCCTACCTTTAGTTTCAGCTCTGCCCAAAGGATGGCCTACTATTATTATTGATATAAAAGATTGTTTCTTCTCCATACCTTTACATAAAAATGATTGCTGGAGATTTGCTTTCACCTTACCCTCTATTAATCATGCTCAACCTGATCAAAGATTTGAATGGGTTGTATTGCCCCAAGGTATGGCTAATAGTCCTACCTTGTGCCAGATTTATGTGGATAAAGCTTTAAAATCCACTCAAGAAAGATTTAAACAGCTTTTAATTTATCATTACATGGATGATATCCTCTTATGCCATAAAGAAAAAGCCCTTTTAAAGGAATCTTTAATATTTATAACCAAAGAATTGGTATCGTGGAGTCTAATTATTGCCCCAGACAAAATACAAACAGGAAATCTACAAGACTATTTGGGAACTAAATTATCAGCTACTACAGTACAACCTTTAAAACTTACCATAAGGATAGATCATTTAAAAACGCTTAATGATTTTCAAAAATTATTGGGAGACATCAATTGGATTAGGCCTTATCTAAAACTATCTACAGGAGAGCTAAAACCTCTCTTTGATTTACTTAAGGGAGATTCTAACTTGAATTCTAAACGAATCCTAACACCTGAAGCTAAACAGGCTATTCAGCTAGTTCAAAATCGTCTGAAATCTTGTCAGGTATCTCGCTGTGATCTAACTCAACCCCTATCATTAATTGTCATTCCAGAAACACACAGTCCGTCAGGTATTATCTGGCAGGGGAGTCCCTTATGTAACCTTAATTTGCCTAGTTCTCCCTCTAAGGTGCTTCAATCCTACCCCAATGCTGTGTCCCAACTAATATTCAAAGGCATAGAAAGTTGTATATCTACATTTGGGACACATCCAAGATTTATTATTACACCCTATACTGCTAAACAATTACAATGGTTAATTAATCATAATACAGATTGGACTATACTTAGATGTTCTACAAATGCAGAATTTGACAATCATTATCCTAAACATCCCTGGATTCAATTTTGTTTGAACACTCCTATTATTTTCCCTAAAATTACGAAGGTGAATCCCATACAAGAAGGTGTTATAGTGTTTACTGATGGATCCAAAAATGGATCTGGAGTTGTAATAATTAATAAAGAAGTACATACTACTATTATTCCAGCCTCTTCTGCCCAAATTGCTGAATTAGCTGCAGTTATACTAGCCTTTAAATTATTAAAAGATAAACAATTTAATTTACTTACTGATAGCTGTTATGTTAAAAATTCATTAGCTGTGTTAGAAACAGTGCCTTACATTTCTCAATACTCTACCATTACCTCCTATTTTAACAGCTTACAACAGTTGATCCATGAGCGATCCCATCCCTTTTATGTAGGTCATATTAGAGCTCATACCAAACTACCTGGACCTTTAACGGAAGGCAATAATTTAGCCGACATAGCTACCAAAGTAACCTATGTTTTTTCAGTTACAGAGCAGGCCAGACTTTTCCATGATAGATTTCATGTAAACTCCACTACCCTACGCAGAAAATTTCCTATTACAAAAGATATTGCCAGACAAATAGTCAAAGATTGTCAAAACTGTGCACCTCTTATTCCAGTCCAATCACTTGGAGTAAATCCACGTGGCCTTTTGCCTAATCATATTTGGCAAATGGATGTCACTCACATCCCTGAATTTGGAAATCTAAAGTATGTCCATGTGTCTATTGACACATATTCAGGAGTTATTATGGCCTCTCCTTTAACCGGAGAGAAAGTAAACAATGTTATTCAACATTGTTTACAAACATTTGCTTGTTGGGGCATTCCAAAAATTATTAAGACAGATAATGGACCTGCTTATACCTCTAAAAGTTTTAAACATTTTGCTGATACATTTGACATACAATTGGTGACTGGAATTCCCTACAACCCTCCAGGCCAAGGTGTCATTGAACGCACCCACCTTACTCTCAAAAATCATTTATTAAAACAAAAAGGGGGAACTGGGGTCTCCTATAGATCCCCCAGGGATAAACTTAATGTAGTTCTTTTTATTTTAAATTTTTAACTTTGGATGACAATGGGTGTTCAGCTGCTGACCGTCATAGTTCTCCTAATTCCACCCCTCAACTATGGGTCAAGTGGAAAGATGTCCTCACTGGACAATGGAAGGGTCCAGACCCTGTCCTCCGTTGGGTCCGAGGGTCTGTTTGTGTTTTTCCACAGGATCAACAGGTTCCAGTGTGGGTCCCAGAACGACTGACATGAATCACCGCAATACCTCCACAAGACTCTGCCCCTACACCCCAAGAATCAACATGAAGCTTACAACATACCCAAAATCCGCTAAAGACAAAACTTTCACGTTACTAATTATCTTAGTTTTTCCTGTGATGCCCTATGGCAGTCCACATATATCCAGAAATTTAGTTTGGTCTATTCATAATATTGAAACTAGTAAGAAACTAGTCCTGGCTCAAGGGCATCATGCCCTGAACACCTGGTGGCCAGACTTAACTTTCGATCTTTGTAAGTTAGCTGAAGGGTCTTGGGAACACACCCAGAAAACCAAAGGAGATTCTTATCCACCCTGCAGATTTCGATCTTGGTATTTTTGCCCTGGGCACACCCATACCTACCGATGTGGAGGGCCAGAAGCCTACTATTGTGCTTCATGGGGTTGTGAAACCAGTTCAAATGGATATTGGCTCAAAGGAAAACCTAGAAATGACTACGTACAATTTTCTGAAACTACCCCAGGTGAGTCCAATATAACTATTAGATTTACCCAAAAAGGAAAACAACAAATGGCATGGCTCCAAGGATATTTATGGGGAGTTCGCCTATATACTCGGCAAGGAGATCCAGGGTTCCTATTCCGACTTCAAATAGATATTATAGAATCTGAAACCCCAATTGGCCCCAATTTCATTCTTAAAAACCAACGGGTACCCTCAGTTTCCGGACCAAAAGTACCCACCAAGATCGTACCTCCTCCTATTAGCCCTGCGACCACACTATCTGTTAACATCCTTCCTAATGACCCCTATGTTAAAACATCTCCTCTTGAAACCGGAGATCGGCTATTCAATTTAGTTCAGGGAGCCTATCAGGCCCTCAACGCTACCAATCCAAATAAAACCCTAGAATGCTGGCTGTGTCTTTCTTCCAGTCCTCCTTATTATGAAGGAATTGCCCTAATTACCTATTGGAATTATAGTAGTAATCCTGATCCTAAATGTGCCACTCTACCTAGCTCCAAATTTACCATCACAGTGATCTCTGGACAAGGAATTTGTATAGGGAATATACCCCCTTCTCACTCACATTTGTGCAGTGTCAATTTTACTTTAGGTAATAACAAAGATGACCATTATCTTTGGGGCCCAAGTGGAACTTATTGGGCTTGTAGTACAGGACTAACTCCTTGTGTATCTACCACAGTTTTAAACTCCAGTTCCGATTTTTGTATTTTAATTCAATTGTGGCCTAGAATTTCCTATTTTCCATCTAACTATATATTAAGCTCATTTGAAGGACAAAACCGTTATCCTAGGGAACCTATAAGTATGACCATAGCCCTCCTTCTGGGCATAGGTGGTATTACTGCAGGTATAGGGACTGGGACTGCTGCCTTTGTAAAAGGGAACCAATTATTACATCTTCAAATAGCCATGAATGAAGACATAGCAGCCATGGCAAAATCTATTTCTGCACTAGAAAAATCTCTGACCTCCCTATCAGAGGTTGTTTTACAAAACAGGAGAGGCTTAGATTTACTCTTCTTGCGTGAAGGGGGCCTTTGTGTAGCAATAAAAGAACAATGTTGCTTCTATGCAGACCATACTGGAGTAGTCAGAGAAACCATGGAAAAGGTCACTGAGAGGTTAGCTAAGAGACAAAGAGAATTTGAATCCCAACAAGGATGGTTTGAACATTGGTTTTATAAATCTCCCTGGCTCACCACCCTCCTATCCACTATAACTGGCCCCATTGTCATCCTACTCTTAATTCTGATTTTCCGGCCATGTATTTTTAATAAACTAATCCATTTCATAAGACTTAGACTTGACACTATTCAAGCCATGATGATTATTCACCAGCACCAAGTTTAAACTTCTTTTGATAACTATCTTCCAGCTTCAGTCTCTCCTGCAGATACGGCCTTGCCTCTTCTTTTCTCCAGCCACAGAAAAAGCTCCAACCGTGCCTTCAACAATGTTTTCCTGCACCATCACCTTGTCCGGCATCTTACATCTATTTTCTTCCTGATCCTGACTGCCTTTAAGGCTAGAGGCCTCCCCCTATTTATGACTATAATGCTAGGCCGGTAGTCAATGACGGGTAATGTAGGAGGTGGCCATGTACCAACCTAAGACAGAAGCTGTAGCATGATCTACAGTCTTCAATGATGGGTAAGGACATGTGCTGGACCCCTCAACCTAAGACAGGCATGGTCTCAAGCCTTTTCTTTTTTAGTAAAAGAAAGGGGGAGATGTTGGGGGCTGCAGACCCCATCCTAGCCTGGCTTTCAGGATTTCAGTGTGGCCCTAATGCCGAGACAGTGGATTGCAACATCAAGGACTTCCAGTCTGGCACTAAGCCGGGGCAACTTGGCGCTGAGCCGGGGCGGCCTGGTTTGCAACATCAAGGACTTCAGTGCAGAACCTGGCACTAAGCCGGGGCAACCTGGTTTGCAACAAACAGCTGACAAGGACTTCCACACTGGCACTAAGCCGGGGCAACCTGGTTTGCAACAAACTGCTAACACTGCTTAAGGAAGTTGCCCCGGCACTAAGCCAGTACCAAAAAGAATTGCTCTGATTGGACGAGGTGACCTATGCCCATCATGAACTCTCTTGATACATTAAATTGAAATCTTGTTCTTCCGTGTACCCTCTTTTTACCCCATTTTATACTACATTGTAATCTTGCTCTCCCCACATCCTCTGTAACCTGATTGGCTCATGATTCATATAAATATGACTGTAACTGCCTTGTAAGATCATCAGAGGATGATCAGAGGAGGAAGAGAGAAGAATAAAGAGCTCTGATGAACAACTGATGTGTCGTGTCTCTCTCTGCAGGCAGAAGGAACGCGACATATGTTAGCATGCAAAAAGGGAGAAAGAGACTTTGAGGGAACAGGTAAACACAAGGAAAATAGAGCAAGAAAAGTAAAGAAATAAGAATTTAAAATTGTTCAACAAGGAGAAAAAAGAAAATCTACACTATAACAGTCATATAGTATTCAAACCTTCCAGTCTTCAGTAGCCTGATGCATAAGATGTACCTGACAATGAGCTTCAAGTCTCCAGCAGGCATCTCAGGATGGGATTTGCCCCACATAAAGATTGGAGCTCCAGCTTCCATGATTATCCTAGATGGCTGCTCTGGCTTCCAAATGTGTTGGCAAATGGGGCGCTGCAGCTCGAAGTATAGAGGAGGTCAGCTGGAGGTTCTGGAGGTAGGGTGCAGTTGGTCAGGCAGGGGTCCTTGAGGTGGGGTGTATTTAGTGTGGTTGTGAGATCCTGGAGGCAGGGTGCAATCAATTGGTCTGGGGTTCCAGTGATAGGGCACAGTCAGTCGGTCTGGGGATCTTGGTGGCAGGGAACATTCAGTCAACGTGAGGGTCATGGAGGAAAGGAGTGATCAGTCAGGCTGAGGGATTCTGGAGATGGAGCTCAGTTAATCTGGCCAGGGGTCCTATGGGGCCTGGCTGTTGTCTCAAAATGGCAGCAGTCACGTGCAATCAAACCTGCAGGTACTGTAACAATGAGCTTCCAGGCAATAGGCAGCTGGAGCTCCACTGGCAGTCAGTGATCAGTTTTCACCTGGGAGTCTTGATGGTGAGTTTCACTTAGGATGAACTGTAATACTTTGAAAAATCAATGACCTCCTGTGCTCAAGACCTCTGATATCAGTGCTAACTTACAGTGAACTACAATACTGAGAATTCCTGGAGTCTCAGAGGTCTGAGGAGGCACTATTGTGTGGACTGCACCAACATAGCACTACGTTATAATGTTCATGTTCTTTGGATGCCTACATCTTCCACATGCCTCTGTGGTGAGGGATACATGGGCAGAACACCACACAACACTGCCCAGAAGGCTTAGAGTTGCCTGGGTGTCTATGAATTCTGCAACTCCCAGAGACCTCTGTAGTGAGGATGGCATTTAGGTTGTATAGTTCTAATAAACTTCAACCATAGCACTTTAACACTGATTGAGCAAATATTAAAAGAAGGTGGGGGATTTGTTGCTCTTTGGAACCTATTTTCTTGAGGACAATCCTGGGGTGTACCAGGCATAAATCCAAGGTATGGACTGGGCTTGAGCACAGAACACTGGGCTCTCTTCATGTCACATGAGAACACTCTGTGATGACCCAATGCCTCTTGGGCCTTCCTGGTCCCCAGTAGAAGTCTGCTCTCTTCCCTGTAGTATGGTATTGTAAACATGTAACTGAGCAGTGGTCTGGCTATCTCATTTAAATGATTGGTTCTCACTCCATATATAAACTATTGCACTTCCTGAAAAAATTGAGTCTGCATCACAGAACCTGGCTCCCGGTGTCTGAATTAAGGGGCACCATCACACTCACACCCTTCCCGAGAGACCAACCCATATTGACAACATTTTGGCACCCAAAGTGGGGCCTCAGAGGAAGACAAAGTCCACAGAGCTGCTGGGTGAGTGACCTCCTTATGGAGAATCTACTGCCTTCGGTTAGCATTACCCAGGCTTGAGCTTTACAAGCTCTGTTAAGGAGTAGGTGAGTAAAAGTCTCAGAAAAGGAGACTATATATAGAGGACAATGATATAGATTGTGCCCCATGGATGGCATTAGATAAAATATGGGATCCTGAGTCATGGGAGAGGGTTATATATTTGGCCCATAGAAAAGAAATACAGGAGGGTAAAACTTACCCTCTCAATTTTTATCCAATTGTTACTGCTCTTTTAGCATTCCTAAGGGGGATCCCTGAGGAAAAGCACTTAGACTTACAAGATATTCTGGCTGCTCAAGTAGAGCATGGTAACAGTGAAAAGGAAGACAAAACTATAAATGCCAAACACCAGGCAACAGTAGAAAACAGGGAAAAACAAGAGCTAGAAAAACCACAGGAATTTAGAGATAAGGAGGATGAGGATCATCCACAATCACAGCCTAGTCAGCTTTATCCTGTATTGCCATCTTGTGGCCAGAGTGTTACATTACCATCAAATGACACTAAGAAACCACCACAGGTAGCTGAAGAATCTGTTTCTGCTCCTCCAGCATATTCAAATTATAGCCCTTAGGGACCAAATTTTAATGATTTATGTCAAACTAGGGATCATAATTGGGGAACTCCTTTACAAGTTTTTTCATCAAATGTCAATAGAACAGCCTAACGGCATTTGTATTGGTATCTTCATGAACAAAAGACAGTTACTACTATTAGGAAAGCAGTTCAAGAGGATGGTCTTCATTCCCCTTATGGTACTCAGTTAATAGAGAATTTTAGTCTAGATCTTAACACTCCCAAGAATTGGAAAGATTTGTGTTGTAGGATATTGGGCTCTGGTGAGTACCTCCTATGGAGAGCAGGGTTCTAGGATCAATATGAACAACAGGCTGAAAGGAATAACTGGGCAGGAGTACAATTAAATACTGAATGTTTACAGGGAGAAGATGTCTATGCTTCACCAGTTGTTCAGGCACAAGTCCCACCTCAGTATTTTGATCAAGAGTGCTTATGTGCCCTGCGAGCTTTAAGACAGATCCCTAGCAAAGGAGGAACTAAGTCAATAAAACAGTTAATACAAAAGCCTACTGAACCTTTCTCAGATTTTGTTGTGTGTGCCTCTGAGGCAATAACTCAAAAGATTCAACATGCAGAGGCAGCGGAAGCTCTCTTGAAGAAGATATTATGGGAGGCAGCCACCTCAGAAGCTAGGAGGGCTATTACTCCCTTTAAGGGTGGCTCTATTGATGACTGAATTATAGCAACCAAAGACTTAGGTACTGCATCAGCCCACGCTGCTGCTTTAGCTGAGTATTTTTCTGCATGCATGAAGTTGAAGGAAGCCGAGAGCAACAAGGGGACTAAAAGTCAAACTTGTTGGTCATGTGGAGGATTAGACCATTACCAGAAAGAGTGCCCTAATAGGCTGGGGAGTACACAAAAAAGTAAAACCAATAATACCATCCCTTAAATGCCCTATATGCAGAAAAGGGTTCCACTGGGCACAAGATTGTCGTTCTAAAGAGAATGTTGATAAAAAGCCTTTAAATGGGGCGCAGGGCAGCTCTCAGCCCTGCAAGTAAGAGGACATCCCAAAATAATATGGACTATTCCAATATCTGAGGCCAAAGCTCGGATGGTGCTCCAGTTAGATGGAGTTCCTTTCAAAGGTGTTATTGATACAGGAGCTGATGTTATTATTATCAGGATGGAAGAAGCAGAAAAAATGAAATGGAAAACTAAAACTGGTCCCAATATTCAAGGAGTAGGAGGACTAAAATCTACCAAGGAAGTAATTCACCCTGTCATTTGGAAAGATCCCGATGGGGAAACAGGAGCCATTAAGACTTTATTGGCAGAAGGATTGCCTATGAACTTGTGGGACAGAGATATTCTGCAGGACATGGATGCTGTGCTAACCACTGATGATAGAGAATTTTACCAAGATATTGTTGTGCAAGAAAAAACAGGGTGCAGTAATCAGCACCCCCAATTCTAAGGGCACTGTTCCATTAGTACAAAAACCTGAACCTATTCCATTGCAATGGGACATTCAAGATCCCATTTGGGTGGAACAGTGGCCTATACCAAATGAAAAACTAAAACACCTAAAGCTCATAGTACAAGAACAACTACACAAGGGTCATATTGAACCATCTACAAGTCCACATAATACACAAATTTTTGTCATACAGAAAAATAACAAATCAAAATGGAGAGTATTACATGATCTAAGGGCTGTGAATGTTCACATGAAAAAATGGGAAATTTACAGCCTGGTTTACCACACCCAGCTGCCATTGCCTTTAATTTTCACAAAATTGTACTTGATATTAGGGACTGTTTTTTCTCTATTCCTCTTCATGAAAAGGACAGGCCTTACTTTGCCTTCTCAGTATACGAGCCCAATCATCAGCTCCCTAGGCATAGGTATCATTGGAAAGTATTGCCTCAAGGAATGAAAAATAGTCCAACCATTTGTCAGCATTATGTCAGTCATGCCACAAGGCCCCTACAAGAAAAATGCCTTATCATATATTATATGGATGATATCTTATTAGCTCATCAGGAACAAGACTACTTAAATAAGTGCCTTCAACAACTTTTAAGAAATTTAGAAATATTGGGTCTTAAGGTTGCAGAAGAAGAATTCAAAGTAGCCCCATTTACATTTTTAGGTTTTAAATATGGAAAACTATTTCTCAGCAAGACCACAACTGTTAGTACAAAACCGTTATTCATTAGCTGAACTACAACTATTGTGTGGCCAAATTAATTGGTTAAGGTGTTTTATTCCTTTTCCCACTGCTCAGTTGGCACCATTATTTAGCTTATTAAAGCGGAACGCCATCCCAACTTCAAAGAGACACCTAACAACCGAAGCTAAAGAAGTTATTATCAAAATAAATGATGTTTTAAAGCAAGCTCAGTTAATCAGATATGATCTAAGTCTCCTCATACAAGCCATTTGCATAGCCACGCCTGGGTTACCAATAGGGGTGCTATTTCAACAAGGTCCAATATATTGGGTGCATTTAGCTTATAGCAAAACACACAAAATTACACCTTTTATACAGCTTTTGGGGCTTTTGGGTCTACAGTTATGAGATGTTAACTCGAAAGGTCTTTAATAAGGACCCTGATATCCTTAACATGCCATTAGAAAAACATATGATAGATCATCTTATTATGACTGAACCACTTTTCCACACTCGAATTAGTGGATTCCCAGGCAGTATGGATTCACATTATCCTCCTGACAGACTTATACAGGGATTAAAAACATTACAATTGAAACCCACTCCCTTTTGTTGGTCCACTAGTAAACCTATTCCAGGGACTGCAAACCTTTTTACAGACACTAATAAATACAATTGTGGATTCATTTATCATGTACCTTCCTCACCTAAAAGGCACAGAGGCCCCCATGGAGGCTTAGTTCAAAAAGGAGAACTAAGAGCACTTTCTTTAGCCTTAGAGCAATTTCAAAAGTAGCCTCTAATTGTGTTTTCAGATAGTATTTATGTTGTAAAAGTAAGTAAGGGCATAGCTCACTCCTCATTTTGTGTTCAAGACAAGGCAATAGATCCTTATTTACAGAAATTAAAGTTTATCTTAGATCATAGGCAATTTCCTTGGTATATAAAACATGTGAGAGCACACTCCTATTTTCCAGGACCTCTCTCTGAAGGTAATGATGAAATTGATAAATACATAATGTTAACACAACAAGAAGCCTTACAGCAAGCACGTGAGTTACATGTCAAGTTCCATTTTTCCAGTAAGTCCATAAAAATTTTGTATCCCCAATTGACTATCCAACAATGCAGGCATCTCACACAGGCATGCAGTAAATGCGCCCTTCTGTTGCCGTTGGGACCACTACAGCCACAAGGTGTAAATACTAGGGGCCTCTCACCTAATACGTTGTGGCAAATGGACATCACTCATGTACCATCATTTGGGAAACTTAAGTATGTACACGTCATTGTTGATACTTATTCCAAATTCACATATGCCACTCCATTAACTGGTGAAACTGCAAAACATGTTGTTCAAGTATGCATGGGTGCCATACTATTTATGGGTGTGCCTTGGGCCATCAAAACAATGGACCTGTATATACCTTAAACAAATTCAAAAGTTGGACATCTACTTGAAATATCAAGATAATTACAGGAATCCCATACAATCCACAAGGACAAGGAATTGTAGAAAGTACACACCATGTCATAAAAACTCAGTTACAAAAAGAAAAAGGGGGGAAAGGAGGAACACATAAGCCCCCATCATACACACTCAATCACATTCTGTTCATTCTGAATTTCCTAACCTTTGATGACCATGGTATTTCACCAGCCATGAAGCATTGGGGTTCCTTTCCTGGTAACATTCCTCTGCCATTGGTGTATTGGAAGGACCTCCTATCAAATTGCCTTCAGGGCCCACACCCTTTACTAACTCAGGGGCAAGACTTTGCTTGTGTTTTTCCCAGAAAGTGAATCTACACCAATTTGGATACCAGCAGATCAGTCAAGCCCGCTACGTCATATGGAGGGCAACAAGAAAAGACTTTGGCAAACCCCAATGGAGGAACTGAAGAGAATTGCCTTTGAGGACACAGAGGGCTCCTCATCTAGGCAAGGACAATCATCAAAACACAACAAGAAAAATGAAGAAAAGAGGTCAACATGCACCTCCAGTAACTTGGGGGTTATAAAAAAGGGTAGCTCAGGAGGTTCAACAAATGACTCCTGAAGGTGATACTTCCCCATCCACTTTGTTTTTACTAATGTGAGCTATTATCACTGCCAACTCTCACCACACTGGTGCAACAATTATTGGGATCCCCAATCCATCCATGGTGATGCCATTAGGCTTGGATGCAGAAGTCCTGCCTCCTATCATAACTTCTAATACTTCCATAGGCATTCCTGCCAGTTCAGCACCTTCTCATCAAGCTCAGTTTAATACTACTGTTAATACTACTGGTAGTTGGCTATTTATGATGTTGTCCAATTGTTCCTTCACTTCTGAACTCTCATTATGTGAACAAGTGATCTGCTTATGCACTGATACTCTCCTAGATCATACTATAGGAAACATCACAGGTCTTAGACCCGTTAAATTAACTTCTGTATCTAAAAATAGTTCTACAAATGACTTCCCCAGTTTGCCTGTTTGCCCATGAATTTCTACCAATATCACTAAAAATGTAAACAAAATTAGACCATTGGCAGACATCCATCCCCGCCAGTGTGTGCAAAGTCACCCACCCTTTAGAGTTACCCAGCAGCTTTTATCCTTTGCCAGATCTTTAGTAATTAATGCCTCAGAACCTGTCCCAACTCACAGAAAATGTAGTATAATTCTTCTAGAAGTGTCTGTTAGGTACTCAATTGTTATGCAATCAGCAAAGATGTTTAGATAAAGGAGCTATGCTCTTCCTCAATGGGACTCATTTTAATGGAACATCTTCACAAATGTTTACTGCACTTCTCTGTGTTCAGCAACCATTTTATTTCTTTGTCTCTTATCAAACCACCAATATGTCTATATATTGTCATGATTCTACACAGTGCTTGCTGACCAATTGCTGGTCTCTTGGGTTTTCAACTGCATTGTTAGCTAGAGTACCTCCTTTCATTTGGGCTATATCAAAAGATACTCATACTATTCAATCAATAGTTCTTACTAAAAATGTACAGTTAATACGTGCTAAAAGATATTTTGGACTTACTACATTACTTGCAGGTATCCTTATTGCTGCTCTACCTGGCTCAACTGCTGCCATGATAGCCTTAGTACAAACTGGTGCTAATGCCACAGTGCTAAATGCACAGGCTACTAGAGTCAGTGAAGCCTTTGCTTTTCAACATGAAACAAATACATTAATACAAGGGAGTATCCTAAATTTGCAGCAACAAATGGATCTCAGGAATGAAAGAATGGATATTATGCAAATGACAATACATCTGCAATGTACCCACATTACCCTATGTTTGTGAAACTATGGTAACACTTGACAATGTGACTAAATGGAGCAAGAATTAAGTACATTTTTAAGGGGTCCTTGGAATGCCTGGTTTCAAAACTTAACGCACAAACTAGGTCATGCAATCATGTCAATCAATGAAACCCGAGCCCAACTTGTACTAAATGCTTCTTTCTTCACACGATTGTGGAACAAAATCACCTCCTTATTTGATCCTGTATATGTTGCATTATTTGGCCTCTCCCTTGCTGGCATTGTAATATCATTTCTATTTATTCACTGCCTTTGTAACAGAACCTCAAAAATTGAGACTAGACAGGTCATGTTAACTCAGGTTATGATGGTAAAAAAGAAAAAGTGGGAAAATTAGGAGAATTCTGGGGTGTACCAGGCATGGATCCAAGGTATGGACTGGGCTTGAGCACAGAACACTGGGCTCTCTTCATGTCACATGAGAACACTCTGTGATGACCCAATGCCTCTTGGGCCTTCCTGGTCCCCAGTAGAAGTCTGCTCTCTTCCCTGTAGTATGGTATTGTAAACATGTAACCTGAGCAGTGGCCTGGCTATCTCATTAAAATGATTGGTTCTCACCCCATATATAAAGGATTACACTTCCTGAATAAATTGAGTCTGCATCACAGAACCTGGCTCCCGGTGTCTGAGTTTAGGGGCACCATCACACTCACTCCTTTCCTGAGAGGCCAACCCATATCTGACAACAAAGAGTAACATAGAGTTCTCCCAGGATGGTGAAGTGGACCATAGCTGGAGTCCTGGTATTCCAAGAAGTGAGCACATCTTGCTGCTTTTACACATTTTGGTTTCCTGTGCTCTTCTGCCCTCTTCCCCCTTATCTCTTTCTTGTGAAGGCCCAGGATATGCAGGTGTGATAGCCAAAAGCTGAGAAGCAGGTGGACTGGAAGGGAAAAGGTGGAGTCATCCAGGCAGTAGTTGCCCAGGAGGCAGTAATTAGCAACTTTTACTCTTTCCTGCAAGAAGGGACAATCCTGGGACAGGTTACTTTAGCAAAAGGTTGAGCAGGGGCAAATTATCTTGGTAAGGGTTGGGGAAGGGCTCTGGAGGCATAAACACTTCAGTAGCCCCAAGAGAGACTTAAACATCATGGATTCAAACTGGCATCCAGTTTCATGAGAGTTTCTTATTATCTACCTACACATATTGCCTGTGTTGAATGCTTGCTTCAATGATCCCTTTAGTTATCTTATCTCATGTTACCATTTATAGCAATGCTTCAACTGCTCAATTTTTCTAAAATACACCACTCATGATGTCATTTAACTGCCCCAAATCCTTCCATACCTGTGAGTAAAAGGCTTTCTTCAAGAGTTGGCCCTCAGCTACTTCTTCAGTTGCATTTCTCCATTCCTCTCAGATATTTCAAGAGCATCTTTCTCACCCCACCAGTACATAACTTTGCTTGATGTGATTTTTTCCTTGTAAGAAATTCTAACTCCTTATTAGTCATTCTATGGTGGCAGAACTGTACTAAGAATTTTTCTAGAATGTTAACACATAGAAACTTGGACAAATTCTTAGAAACTCAGTCTAAACATCCAAAAGTGTACACACTGCTGGAGTCCACTCAAGCAGTACTGGTGAGAGGACCATGTCATACCCAGGGAGAACAGCTTCAGGACTCTCAAGGGTTAAGGATATGGTAGGGTCAGTGAGGGGCAGAGGTGATAAGAGTGAGACAGGAGGGACCCTTAGCACTGAAGATCTTCTGCATCCTGACTGTGTTACTCTCAGTACCTGATGAGGCCACAACACAGATTTCCAAGACAAGATCATTTGAGAATGTTGGATAAAGGACACATGGGTCTCACTTCACCAATTCTGACTCAGTTTGCATTGCAATTACCTCAATAAAAAATATATAATTCTTTTAATGGACACCATCTCCAGGACAAAGTGATACTTATTAAATTATTAAATTATCAAGATATAAATGGTCCCAGCCAGAGTTTGGCACAGAGGTGGACTGAATTGCGGCTGTCTAAGATGAGCAGTTCTCAACCACAAAGTGGTTGGTTGGGAGTAGAGAGCAAGAGCATGCAGGACTCATGAGCATCAGGTGGTCATCAGCAATTGGCCATAATCAGTCTCAAGTAAGGTTATGGGGCAAGAATATTCAAGGCATTTATATCTGGCGAGTGTCAGACATGAGATAGTGGGTGACAAGAGCACATAGATGATTCTCACATTTCTTCATGGAGAACTGGATTGTAGGAGCAACATTTTCTGAGCAGGTGTAGGTTGAAGGGAAGATTGATAGAGAAGGGTTTAGTTCTGGATGTGGTGAGTTTGTGTTCACTGGAAGACACTACAGGTGTCATCTTTCAGTTGTATAGGCAAGGCTGGAGTTCATAATTCACCACTGGGATGGAAATTTAATGGAGATTCAGTCTCTTGGTTGAGATAAAGGCATAAGTTTCAGAATGAAGTTCAGAAGAGAAAGAAGTCAGAATGCATTTCTCAAGAAAAGAACAATACATTTTAAGAAAGAGCCAGTGGTCAACTGTGAATTCACAGCTGAAAGACATAATCAAGGATAAATCCCAATTCATACTATTAGTGAGCTGGGTGTCACTGGTGACATGGTGAAGTCAGCTATGAGCAGAGAATAAGCTAGTTTTAGGCAGTGTGGTCTGAGAATACAGAGTGAAGAGGACTCATGTGGATTCTGGAAGCAGAGAAACAGAACAAGGGGTGCTGAAGCTGAGGGGGAGTGGGAGATGAACTGAATGAGCAGTGAGAAGAAGAGGCACAAGATTCCTGGCCTTAGGGGCAAGGAGGGTTGAAGACAAACAGGTCCACCTACTTGGATCTGTGAATGGAGAGCAGCACCAGCTGGGCAGAAATTCACCACTCATTTATTCTGAGGGAGATAAGAATACACAGAATGTTTTTTTAATTCGGAACTGCGGTGTGATGAATAAATTTGTCTGTTGTTTTGATATAGAACAGAATGAAAACTTGAGCAGTTTAAGTACTGACAGGCTGTGGTTTTGCAGGCTGTCATACAGAAACTCTTCTTATGGACAATTGAACATTGAGGGTTGCAGTGGGTGCAGTTCTCTGTAGCAAGATAATCACAGTAGAAGAGGAAGGAACCAAATAAAATGGAAAAAAAAAATCCCACTTCATACTTAGTGCAGTAAAAGACCCTGAAGTGTATGAGCTGAATTCTTTAGGCTGTTGACAAGATTGTACTTTTATAAGAAATATAAAATGCACCCCCCCAACAGAACTGCACCATCTCCCTTGCCTTGATGTACCCAAAACTTACTTATATATAACACTAAAAGCCCTGCATGCATGGGACTCAGGCTTTGGGAATTACCTTTCCAATCCTTGATGACACTAATAAACTTGCTTCCAAATCTTGGTGTTCTGAACCTCATTTCTCACTGCATTTTCTTATTTCAGTCTTCATTGTGACTGAGAAAGGCAAGGTGATCTGCAAAGGAAACACAGCAGGGTCCACTGGTACTAATTTTCTTTATGCCTGCCACCTAACCCCATGCCTGGGATAAAACTAGTAAATGCATTTATATGACTTAAAGGATTACTGTTTCCTTAAAGCAGTCATTCATTATAACCAACCAGAAACTTCTTTGGATAGCTACCTGAGAATGTACTGCCTATTTTCTTTCCCCTATACCTTTAAAACATTTGAACCCAAGGGCACTGCCAGCATTGTGTCTCTGCACTAATGGAAGCAACCCTGAAGGAACAAAAGGAAGGTAGAGGGGCAGAAGGTCCAGAGGCAGTCTGCTGTTTCTGCTTGCTGAGCAGCCTGTACTTCTGTGGTGACTGTACCAGTCCTGATAATCCACTGTCATGATCAGCAAAAAATAAAACTTTTGAACCGGTTGAGCTTCCAGGAAGACTATCAAGGGACAATCTATGCAGAAGGCACTTGATATTCCCACCTGACCTGGATTTCCCTATGAATAGACCCACCCTCAACCATCTACTCCCACAGAGCATCACAGCTTATTCTGTAGGGTTTGATTTCCTCAGTCAGCCAGGGCGAACCACCCAACTTACTTCTAGGCTATAATCTTAAACCAAATGAGCCCAAAATTGGGGATAAAATTGGTTTAGGAATTGACAGTCACTACTCCCTTGCAGCCTGAGAATATTGCTCCCACCTGACCCCAGGTCACTGGTCACTTGTGCACAGTGAGGGATCTCCATACTTGTGGACTTGCCCTGGCAACACTGAGATGAAAGAAGTTGAAGGCCTCCAGACTTCTTTTGTCTGGTGGAATGAAGGGAAGGGTCTGTGCCCTTCAATGGCAGTTGCAGTATTCACACAGGATAGGCAGTGAGAAATCTCGAAGTACATTTTGTTTCTTGTTCATTCCCAAAATTTCGTGTTCCAGCAAATGAGGACCTCATTCCAATCACAGGAACTTCACATATTCATTTGTAAAACCAAATCTCCTCCTCTGCCTCTCCCAGGTGCTCTAGGTGGGTTCAAACCCTGCTTCCTTCACTGGCTTCCTTCAGTACCCAGTGTGAGTCTAGATAGAATGCAATTCCAGAGTGTGTTCCTGGAACCAGTGACACCCTAATATTGTGCAGAGGGCCATCCTCAGGAGAAATCTGGCTTTTAGTTTTTGACTTGGATGGGTTCCAGGATCCCAATTGATATCAAAATCCAGGAATGCAAATGTTCCTTATAGTAAATGGCATAGTATTTACATAAAACCTTTACATGTTCTTCTATGCACTTTAAACCATCTCTAGATGACCTATAATACCAAGTACAACATAAATGCTCTGGAAAATTTTAGGTAATATGGACAACAAAAATGTATGCTTTTGTTTAGTACAGATGAAATACTTTGTGAATAGTAGCATCTAAATTGTTTGAATATGAGGTTGTGAAATCTGCAGATTCAGAGTTTCAGCTGCACCCTAAACCCCTGAAAGGCATAAATGTCTAAAAAATAAAACTTGACCTAATCAGAAAGGCCCACCCCAGTCTAAAGAAAGTGGGGCTTACTTCTTTCACATTTCAGTGCTATGGGTGAGGCAGTAAAATTTTACCATTTCAGTGACATGTAGTAGGTTCCTGTTATTTTCTTCCAAATTTCTTATGATAATGTGGTTATTTCTGTCATTTTACCTATGAGGTCACATAATCCACACAAAATATTGAGGCTAAAAGGAATAAGGATGTTTAAGATAATGTAGCTTAAAATGTATATTCATTCCATATTGACTTCAGTGCTTACAAAATCAATATTACAAATAAACAAATACTTCATTTGAATTAAAGGAGTCAAATATATAACACCAGATCAAAAAATCAGGATACCTGATATCTACAAATTATGTGAAACTAAATGACTTCTTCAAGTTCATATTTTCATAGTGAAAAATACAAGTATCATGGCAAAAACATCTTGAACTTCCATGAAGAACTGTAAGGATTGATGGAGCATTTACATATCTAGATGACACATTCAGTGATAGTCAGTTTAGAAAAGCAGAGGTACTGAAATTAATTTGGGAGAATTGAAAGAACAGAGTGTGAATAAGCACCACTGTAAACAAAGCATGCCAGGTATGATAGAGTGGTCCTTCATCCCAGATCACATCTTCAAGTTCCCTCCAGTATATAAATAATTTGGAAAACATTGCCTATCATTCTCAGCCAAATGCACCTCTCTTTTTCTGAAAATGGAACCACACTTTCCATCAACATATTGTCACTCAAATAGTTTTTGTTTTAAAAGGGACAATTAATAGCAACTTGAGATTTGCAAATCTAGGATCATAGCCTCTCTGGAAATGGTTTGTTTATTCTCTGTGGTGCAATCTACCTAGGACCACAAAGAATGGACTACTTAAATCTTAGGGACAAGTGCTTTTATGAATCAGCATGGGAACATGTTCTCAAAAATCAGTAAATTTAGGATAAATGTGGGATCCAAAATTAGAAAACTGAAACTCAGGTTTTATCTCCACTACTGACCATCCTGGAGTGTGGGGTGAATTACCAAACTCCCACATTGTTCAGGGTATCATCATTATAAATGTATTTTTCTCTTAAAATTCCCTATTTCTTTGTTACCCCTCTTTGTTTACAACTTATATATACTACTGCTATCTGTTAGCATTTATGTTGGTCAAATTATTGATATGAATGTATATATATACATATGTATAACATATATAATATATATGTGCATATATATATTTTACAGTTTTTTCAAGTATATATACATATATTACATATATAATATATACATATATATTATAAAATGATTTATATTAAGTGATTTTTATGATAGCTCATATTTAAATATGATTATTTATGAGAATATTTAGATTATTTACTTTAAGTTAAGTGTGAAATTATGTTCCACCAATGCTTACCAGGCTACAGTCCTGAAATCTCTTTCTAATTTGAGGCTATTACAAATCCTTTTTCACTGAAGCAAGTTCAAAGACCTTCAGATTATTTTGTAATTGTATTCTAATATGATATTCTTGAAAGGGAGATTCCATGCATCTTTGTGTCTACTTTAAATTACTGTCTCACTATCTGCTGTTCTTCACTTTCTTATGTAGTGTTTCATATTATCCATTTATACATGTGACACTCATGCAGTCCTGCAGTTTCCATAGCTCATTTTTTTCACCATGTCTGGGAAATGAATTTTACCTGCACCCCTTCAAATTTACCTTCAAATTTCTCCTTTTTGATAAGTTAATGTTTTTCCTTATTTTTCTAAATTCAGTCTTCAAGCATTTTCCAAAATTATGCCAAGGCCTTTCTAGAAATTTCAGAAGCATTCTTTCAAAAGTAAAACCACAATAGATGGTTAAAAATTCTTCTTTCTTGATAGGTGTCACTATCCAAAACCTAAGATAATGAAAAAAGAAGAGCAAATCACGTGGTTTAGAAGAGGTTGGTTTTGGCTTTGGCATCAAGAAGAATTGATTCTGTATCACAAACAACTACTTGATAGTTCAGGGACTTTGAACATGTTTCCTTACCCTGTATTGTTATATTAACCTCATTCATAGGAAAAAACTGAATGACTCTGAGTGCCAAAGTATCAGCAATTCTTTTGTCTCACCTGTGTCCATAACTTTGATAATGGGCTTTTAGTCCTCTTTATGTCAAAATTCAGAATGCTGGATCTGGGCCCTCATTTTTTATAACTCAAGAAAAGCTATGACCGTTAATGAGTATTAGTCAGACATTTAGTCTCAAACAATTTGTAGGCTTCTAGTTTTCATTTCAAAACACTGCTATCTCCATGAAAATAAGCCAAAATTAGTTAATTCAAGGACCACATGGGTTGGGAAATCTTGACAATTTTTTTGACATCCTGCTAATCCTCTGAAGTTCAGTGACATTTTCAACTTTTAACTTCTGCTGAAAGACCCCAACAGAGCCCAAACTAATTTGATGTTCAGCCCAATCTTGACCTAATACATTTTAGAGTGGTTTGCAGTCCAGTAATGCCCAACTAATAGACACATTCTATCCAGAATGCCAAGATTCAATCACATGTCATGCAGAAGCTTTCTGGCAAAGAGCAGGTGTCTTATAGGTAGTCATTTTCTTTTCTTCTGATATAAATTTAGAGTTGAATCTCTTGAGAGAATGTGTTATATCATGCAGATCTATGTGTAAATATATGCATATGATTTGCATTAGAATTCTCAATTTCCCATACTATTGAAGGAAACTGTCATCATATTCCTGCCTTTAGGTTCAAGAACAAATTGCAAAGTAAGGTTTACTTTAATCTGTTTAAACTCAAAAGACTAGACTGTTGACAGATGTGAAGTTATGGAGCACAAACCTCATGGGACACCCATGTTCATTTGCTGTGTGAGATCTAAAATGGTGTTGAATCTGCCCTGTTTCAAGTGGGAAACTGTGGTCTACTTTTGGATAATTGGAACTTCCAAGTCACTAAGGGTAGAATCTCTCCTGTTCTCTGACCCTGAATAGAATATTGTCAGCTAGTCACAGTGACACCCACCTGAAATCCCAGTGGCTAGGGAGCTGGCAGAAGGAAGAGTGTGAGTTCAAATTCAGCCTCAGCAAAAGTGAGGTGCTAAGCAACTCAGTGAGACCCTATCTGTAAATAAAATACAAAGCAGTGTTGGGGATATGACTCAGTGGTTGAGTGCCACTGAGTTACATCCCCAGTACATCTATAAAAGAAAATGAATTCTATCACCTTGATACCGCCATTTAATGGACAAGTTCTGCTCCTTCTAATGTTGAAGATTGAACACTAGAGAAGCATGCCAAGGCAACCACATTAAGCAGGTTTTATTTAAAGGTAATAATACAGACTTCTCCTGGCAGGAAGAAGGGGGCCATGGCTGATGTTCTAAAGTCCCAAGAAGTGAGTGCACCCTACATCTTTTATAGGTTAAAGTCTCTTTTGTTCTCCAGTTCTCTCCCCCCTTATCTCTCCTTCCTGCCTTTGTGACTAGGCCTGGTTTTGCATTAAGTGAGAAGCCATGGGCAGGGGGAGGGCCAAAGTGATTTAGGCAGGTAAGGGCCCAGGGGGCATTAATTAGCAACTCCATGCTTGCAGTCCTTGATAAAGGCAGGTAAATTTGGTAATCAATGAGCTCTGGAGATCCTTGACATTCCATTCTCCCAGAGGCAGTCTCTAACTTCCAGAGGTAGATGGCTTCATGGCTTCATTTCCTTGATTTGACCAGCTCCCCTATTTCTACACTAACTACCTGTCCTTAATTCTGGCTTCAACCTCACTGAGATAAAGGAAGCCACAGTTCTTAAACATGGAATGTGTCCAGTGTGAACTGAGATGGTTTGGAGGTTTCAAATAAAGAATGAGTTTTGAAGATGTAGTTTATATATAGTTTATTATATATTTTATTAGTAATTTTATATTATTAAACAATGCTAATATTCTGAATATATTGATTTATGTTAATACAGTTGATTTCAACTATTCCTTTTACCTTTTAATGTGAATATTAGAAAATTTAAATTTACACTTATGTCTTACAATTGATTTGTGTTGGACATTGCTGCTTTAGGGAATTTTTCTAGCTCAAAGCCCAAGCTGCATATACATAAGTGCAGAGAGCAAAAAAGTTAAATGAAAATTTAAACTAATGTTTATTAACATTTTTATTTATGAAAAACACATGCAATTAATGAATTAATATGACCTTATATTCAAGTTTAAATGCAAATATCATGCTGACTAGTCTAGATCCCAGTACTGCAGGAAAATCCAGCATTAAAATAGCTGCAGTCTGAAGTAAGTTCTGGGTTCACTTCCTAGCAAATCAAAAGTAAAAGAAACAAATAAGGACTGGCTTGGTGGTTTATACCTATTATCTCAGTGACTCAAGATTTTTGGGACAGAAACCATCTTCCATGATGCACGTCTGTAATCCCAGGGACTACAGCAGCCTGAGTAGTAGGATTGCAAGTTCAAAACCAGCCTCAACAGCTGAGAAGACCCTAAGCAAGTTAGCAACACCTTGTCTCTAAATAAAATTTAAAAAATAAATGGGGATGTGTCTCAGTGGTTTAGCACCCCTGGAATCACTCCCTGGTACCACCCCCCCAAAGAAAAACAACATTCCCGTAAGATCAGGTAGCAGAAAAGTTAAATGGAGCTTAGAGTAATTTTTATTATATCATTTCCATTCATGAACCATTTTTACATATATAATTCATATGCCAAAATGAACTTATATACAATGATAAATGCAAATTTCTTCCTCTCTGTGTTAGATAGCACTACTTCAGGGAAACCCTCCTATAAAATAGCTGCAAGATGAAGCTCTGGCTTCAATTCACATCAACTCAAACAACAAAAAAATCAAAACCAGGAGTGGTGGTGCATGCCTGTGGTACTGACACCAGTGTAAGTAAATTCATGAGACTTTGTTTCATATAATAGAAAGAAGTGGAATTGGGTTTCAGTGTACAGTGTCCTTTGGTGAATTCCCTAGTACTGCAAAGAACAAAATTAACACCCCCAAGTCTGTCATTCTATTCTCATTAATTCCTGGGTTGGTCGCAATTTACTGTCACTCAGAGGTAGGTTCACTAGGATCAGCGTCTGGGGGCGGGGCCTAAAGCTCTGTCCAATAAGAGGCTCCTGGGTGAGAACCCTCCTCTCCCCATACAGTCAGTCAAGAGGGAATGGGTTTTTGCAATGGAGTGCTGTCCTTTGTCTCGGAAGTCTACCATTCTTTGGATCAATTTCTGGCTATTCTTCCTATGCTCGGGAGCCCCAGGTTTCTGTGTCACACAAGGGCTGAAAGAATCATAGGGAGAACGCTGGGCACAGTGAAAACCAGGAATTGGTGAGTGTGCTTTAAGCATCTGGAGACTGGGGAGGGAAACTAAAGTCCTTGGGACTGGCGATGGAAGGAGCAGAAATGGCGGGCAGGGGTTCCTCATATTCCTTTCGGTCTGCTGGCCATAGTCTTTCTCTGTGGCAGTTCAGCCTTCAGTCCATTACTGTAGGTCTACTGAGGTTTTTACCTGGACCCTGGGCATCTTGTCACATTAGTGCATGCTGTCTTCAGACTGCCTGAAGCTCCAATAGGATATTAGTGTGCTGGCAGCCCAGAATCTCCCTGGGTTAAGAGAAGACTTGTAGGATCATTAGAGAAAAATGAGGGTATCAGTGTGCTTGCATCTTAGCATCACCACAGGTTGTGTGGTGAAGACTGAGAGGATTATTAAAAGGGAACCCCAACTCCATGGTGTTCCTGCATGAAAGTAGCTGTGTTCTCTAGAAGTCTCAGTTCCTTCTTCCTGCTCAGTTAGCTAAATATACAGAAAGCATTATCTCAAATCCAGAACCATGGGCTCCATTATGACTATTCATAACTCTATGAATAAATTTCTAATTTTGGGGGGGTCTTTTGAGTTGTACATTGACAGTAGAATTTACTTTGGTGTGATTATACAAGAATGGAATATATCTTATTCTAATTAGGTCCTCATTCTCGTGGATGTTTATGATGGTGAAATACCCTATGGTGTATTCTTGTATAAAGTTTTTCTAAATTTTTAGCTACTGTTCAAATTTCCAATGCCAATTTTCCTTCTCAACATTATTAATTATTTTTTTCTCATGGTATATTTCAAATTGATTAAGTGTTTTGTAACTTCTTCAAATACTGGATGGCACATATTAAAGTTTAATTTTTTTCCATTTTTGAGCAATTTATGTGAGAGGAAAACAGAAAAGTAACACTTGGCAATTAAAAAAAAAGTGTGCATCTTCTCTCTTTGTCTTCAAAGGCACAGAAGCCTATCATGAAATTTTTGTGTTTAGATTCACCTTTGAAGAACTTACTGTGTGATGCTTCCTTATATTAATCTCTCATCCTATCCTAGTTCTGTGTTTCAGAACTTACTGACATAAGGTGTGTACATATGCTGTGCCTAAAACTTCTTGATGTATGTAGTGAATATCATCCTCTGAGTCTTTTCCATTTGGAGAGCAATTAGAAATATTGTAGGGAGCCTCTCAAGAAAGTAGCTGGATGCTCTGCAGCTGGGAGGAACTTCTTGACCTAAAATTATTTTAAATGTAATCCTAGTAAACTGTATGTTGAGGCAGGAGGATTGCAATTCAAAGGTAGCTGTAGCAAATTTTTAAGGCACTTAAAAACTCATGGAGACCCTATCTCAAAATAAAATACAAAATAAAGACTCATTACATGACTCTGTAGTGAAGTACCCCTGTGTTCAATCCCCAATACAAAAACAAAATACAATAAAATATTCTAAAAGACAATTCAGGTTTTTTTCTTTTTTCTTTCTTTTTTTTTGGTGTGTGTTGCTTTGTTTTAGCTACTATGAATAGGGTTGCAATAAGAACGGAGTTATGACTCTTACTTTGACATAAGATTCCAACTCTTTTACATTTGTACCCAGAATTATTACTGGATCCAATGATATTTCTATTTTTATTTTTTCAAAAAAGACTTTACAAACTATTTGGAAAACACCAAACTTATTTTATCACCAACAGTTGTAAAAAGTTTTCCTTTTATCCATATTCATATAATCTGGAGCATTTTTTATTTTTTGCATGGTTTTACTATCCATTCCCGAAGCTGTGTTCAAGCTACAGAAAGTCTATTTGACTGGTACCATGAATCCCTGATGCAAGTTTGTTAAAATCCAGGCTTTCCAGAAGCCACTGTATACTCAGGAATCAGTGACCTGTACAATATTTGAGGAGTAGTTTTTAGACCTGGAGTTATTACTGGGGTGAGTAGAGGAGGGACAAAAATCAGGAAGTGAACTCTCACTCAGGCTATCAATGCCTACTGTGTTTTCCCTTATTTAATACATGAATTAAGCTAGATAGACATTTTATTTTCAGAAAAAACTGTTGGAAGTATATTCTATCAAGTTCCTTCTAAGGAAAAATTCACACATTTGAGATACAACTCCTCTTCCTTGATCCCTGTTTATAAAATACAGTTATGTACATGAATATTCAAAGAAAATCACTATTTTGTGGTTGTGATGTTGTGTGTGTCTAGTTACTCCTTTTTTTTTCCAGAAAAAGGTCAGCATTTTATTACAAAAGGTGAAAAGGAGACAGCAAATATAAAGAAATTTTGAAACTTTCAGAGGAAAAAAAAAGATTAACTCTCATTGGCAACAATTCAGAAATCAGGACACCTCCGAGTTACTTTAGGAAAATACCCTCAAGACTTAATACAAGTAAGGCTGACTTCTTGGTCACACTAATTTTTCAGTATGTATTGGGAGAAAGCTCTACTTATTGTTGTCACTCAGGCACCCAATCTAACAGAACCCCAACTTAGCATAGCACTTTCCAACATGAAGGCAGGAAAAATACTGTATGAAATGATTACTATATCTTCATATTATGGAGAGTAGCATATATCATCTATTCAAGGTTTGTTGGTCAAAGCAAGTCATAGTACTGTATCTTAATTTCTTATTTTTCTTTTTTAAATATTTTAATATATTTTATTTGCTAAAATTAGTTATACATGACAGAAGAGAACATTTGTGTATTTTGATAAATCATACATAAATGGAGTATAATGTCTTTTCTCAGCTTTGTATCAATTTAAATGAAAACCACAGTGAAATTTGGTTGGTGTTGTTGTTTACTGAAGTTAGCACTGACTCTTGGGGATTTGGTCCCAAATAGATGGCAAATAGCTCAAGGCAGAATTTCCTCCTAAGTGTACCCCAGATTTTTCTAGTTATTAGAGAGTAAGTATTTTCTCAGTTGTTTTATGTATCTTAATCTCTCAAATCATTTATAACTTTACCAAGGAGGGAAACATAAACATAAGTAGATGTTTATTTCTACTTAATCATCTTAATGATCTACTTAAACATAAGTAGATGTTTACTACTTCAGTTTCTAAATATTTGAGTTTATTTTTTTTATTATCAGGCACATACATGTCTTCTGCATACATTGGCTATTCAAGTCTGTTGACTGATTTTCATTGCACATACATTTCTTCTGCATACAGTGGCTATTCAAATCTGTTGACTGATTTTCATTTGTGGTCTCTAATTTTTCCTTTTTATTAAGTGTTTAGTCCTATGTGACATAATTAGTTTCTTCCACTCTATCACTTCTCTTTGTACCCTTTAATGATATCATTTGAGAAATAAAACTTATTTTTATATTGACCCATTATAAAATATTTAGCCTGTTTTGTGTAACTCTGAAGTGGTGTACCTTTATTTCTTACTTGACATTGAAGTCCAGTGTGACCTACCATTGACGTTCATTTCAGGCACCTCAAAATTTAATTTGGAGACTTTGTCTCACTCAGTTTTTCAAGTGGCCTTGAATTTGAAGTCTCCCTGCATTAACCTAAGTGGCTGGTATTACAACTGTGTACTACCACAGGCCCCCTGCAACTCCCTTGCTTATAACAACTTGAATATTTTAGATTTTTAAAAAAATATTTAAGTAGGTATTACCTCTGAAAATTATTTACTCCATGGTATAAGGAAAGGGCACAATAACATTTTTGTCTCACAGGTACCACCTTGCCCAAGCAGTCTTTTTTAAAAGGATGCTATATGTTCTTCTTTTCTACAGTGCAAACTGTCTTTTCTCCTGATGTACTTGAAAAGTGTCTTTTCAAAGGTTTTGTCATTTTATATATTTGTCTACTGGGTATAAAATTGAAACTTTATTAAAATTGTACCTGAAGTCAGACACACCCTTCATATTTTCCATTTACTATTTTTTTTTTTTTTTTGGTGCTGGGGATTGAACCCAGGGCCTTGTGCATGCAAGACAAGTACTCTACCAACTGAGCTATATCCCCAGTCCTGCCATTTACTATTAAAGTAGTATTCACATTATGATCCTGCATTTTAGTAATTTGACTTCAGAGAACTGGATAGAAATCCATATCGCCTGACTGTAAGATTTTATAATTCCTTGGTCATGTAAACCATATGTTTACATTTCTGTGACATGCTACTTTCAGTTATCACCATAAAATAGTAACAAGAATTGAAGCTAAAGAAGGAGCAGGTTTTATTTTCCTGCTACGATCATAATTTTATGACAATGTGTGACTCAAAGTCATTATTTCTATACAACAGTTATGTGTTACATATTTATTGGCCCTATTTTGCTGATTCAGGCTTTGATTACTATGTACATTTTGCAAAACTCAATACCTTTGTTATTCTGGAAATCACCTATTATATTAATTTTAATTTTTAACCATTTTTGAGGGTAAAATTCTGTACCATTCACTAATTCATTTTGTATATCATTACCAACATGCAGTTCCAAACATTATTTGATATTGAAAACACTGAGTACCCACTAGCAAGAACCTGTCATTTATTCCTGTTTGAAACCTTACTATCCCTCAGATAGTAGGTACACACCCATAGGGCAGGGTCTGAAACCCTGTCCAGTCAGGTACACTTGGGTAAGAATTGTACCCAATTGTAATTGTACTCAAATGTAATTGTAAGAATTGCAAATAGCAAGTGAGATGGGAGTAGCATTGACAGTTTGGTTCAGTGTTTGTCTCTGGAGATCATGATTGATGATATTCACTTCTAGGTTCCCTCTCCTACATTTAGGACATCCAGCTTGCTTCAGCAAGCAGGTGCTAGAAAATTTGTAGGGAGAATGTTAACCACCCTAAAAGCCAAAACTGAAGACTGCACAGTGTGAATGTTAAGATTGGTGAGCGAAGCTCTTTGGAAGAATTCGGACTGTCTGTTGGTGGAATTGGTTATGGTAAATGGGGCCTGTCCATTATAGTCTTTGGAGTGCGCATGCCTGAGGCCTCCTTGGGACAATTCATTCTTAAGTCCATTCTGGTCAGTCTAATGGGGAATGAAATATAACTGAGACCCAGACCAGCCTGTAAAAATCTCTCCATGGTGTCTTTAATCATGGTCTGAAACCCTTGTGGTGATAACTGGAAAGATCATGAAGAGAGTATCTCAACCCCATGTGTGATTTTGCTGCATGAAAGTAGTGATGGTCTTTAGGAACCCATTTTCTTCTTCCTTCTGAACTTTCTAAATCTATGAAAAGAAGGAGCTCAAATCCAGTATCCTGTCCTTCCTGTTTAGTTGTTTATAGCTCTAGAATGCATTCCTATTTTTTCATTTTCTTGTCTGCATTCCCATTGTGAACTTCATCTCACCAGAACAATGTAAACTAGCTATTTCCCATGCCCTATTTCAAATGGACAAAATATTTTATATATAAAACATATAATATTTATAAAATATATAATATATCTAATATGATATCTAATATTATATATATATATAATCATTCTCCCCAAATTACTAGATGGTACATATTTTAAAAATTTTTTTGAATTTGTGAACACTTCACATGATAGGATAAGAGAGAATCACTTGACCCTCTGCAAACAGTGTTTCCGTTTTGCATTTGTCTTCCATTGGCACAATTTTCAGAATGTATTTGAGTTGAAATTCCATGTCTTTGACTTCACATTACGTTGTGTCTCAATCTTTCCTCCACCAGACCTTTTCCTGGGCTTTAGAACTGCTTTCCATAAGGTGCTCACAACTGTTATGCCTCAGGTCTTTGAAGTATCTAGTGAATATCACTCCCTGGGTTCTCTCCTTTTAGAGAGCACCTTTGTCGGGGTTTCTGGGACCCCCAGCCTTGAGCACGGTCAAGATGGCACCTGGCACTGAGCCAAAAGCAGCCAGCTATACAGTAAACAACCAGAGAATTCCAATGATTGGCTAGTTAACGATGTGATTAGAGCATGCCCCCCTCGTTTACCTATTCTACACCTGCAGCTGTCTGCGCGGTTACCTCATGTGCTCTCCCCTGATTGGTTGATATAAGCCTGGTGGGTGGGAGAGTAAGAGGAAGATGAAGCTGGGAGTGGGAAGAAGCTGAGAGAAGAAGCTGGGAGTAGGAGCAGAAGCTGAGGGCAGAAGCTGAGAGCAGAAGCTGGGGGCAAAGAAGCTGGGAGTAAGAAGAAGCTGAGAGAATAAGAAACTGAGAGTAGGAGTAGAAGCTGGGAGTAGAGGCGTGCAAACGGGCGTGAGCCGAGCGGGAGAAACGAAGCGGCCGGAGCAGGCGAGAGCCGAGCAGGAGAAGAGTGAAGTGCAGGAGGGGGAAAGAGAACGAGAGAAAGGGATAGATAAGAAGGAAAGAAAGGAAGACTGTACGCAATAAACTTCCAAAGCTTCAGACGTTTGTCCTGTCTCTCTCTGCGGGCAGAGGGAGCGCGATACACCAGTATCAAGTATGTGGTGGAAGCAGTCCAAGGAGTAGATAGATGTTCAATAGCGGGAATGATATGTGTCTCCCAATGTACCCTTCATCTAAAGGCATTTCAGGTGTCTTCAGTACTACTATGATTTATGCTACAATAAAAATGGGAGTGTAGCCATTTATTTAACATAAAGTTTGTACTTACTTTTAATATATAATCAGAATTATTTTTACTGGATAATAGGCTAGTTCTATTTTTAGTTCAAATACATTCATACTCTTTTTTTATTATTGTTGTACACAAATGGGATACATGTTGTTTCTCAATTTGTACGTGGAGTCAAGGCATACCATTTGTGTTATCATATGTTTACATACGGCAATGATGTTTGATTCATTATTTTTTCCCTTCCACCCACCCCTCCAACGCCTCTTTTCCCTCTATACAGTCCTTCTTTCCTTCATTCTTACCACACTCCTTATCCCTAACCCTAAACCTAACCCTAACCCTAATGCTAACCCCTCCCACCCCCCATTATATGTCCTCATCCGCTTATCAGCGAGATCATTGTCCTTTAGTTTTTTGAGATGGGCTTATCTCACTTAGCATGATATTCTCCAATTTCATCCATTTGCCTGCAAATGCCATAATTTTATCATTCTTCATTGCAGAGTAATATTCCATTGTATATATATGCCACAGTTTCTTTATCCATTCATCAACTGAAGGGCATCTAGGTTGGTTCCACAATCTGGCTATGGTGAATTGAGCAGCCATGAACATTGATGTGGCTGTATCTCTGTAGTATGCTGATTTTAAGTCCTTTGGGTATAGGCCAAGGAGTGGGATAGTTGGGTCAAATAGTGGTTCCATTCCAAGCTTTCTGAGGAATCTCCATACTGCTTTCCAGAGTGGCTGCACTAATTTGCAACCCCACCAGCAATGTATGAGTGTTCCTTTTTCCCCACATCCTCACCAACACCTATTGTTGCTTGTGTTCTTGATAATCGCCATTCTAATTGGGGTAAGATGAAATCTTAGGGTAGTTTTGATTTGATTTCCCTTATTACTAGAGATGTTGAACATTTTTTCATATATCTGTTGATTTCTTGTACATCTTCTTCTGTGAAGTGTCTGTTCATTTCCTTAGCCCATTTGTTGATTGGATTATTTGTATTCTTGGTGTAGAGTTTTTTGAGTTCTTTATAGATTCTGGAAATTAGCGCTCTATCTGAGGTATGAGTTGGCAAAGATATTCTCCCACTCCTGTAGGCTCTCTCTTCACATTGCTGATAGTTTCCTTTGCTGAGAGAAAGCTTTTTAGTTTGAATCTACCCCAGTTGTTGATTCTTGCTTTTATTTCTTGTGCTATGGGAGTCCTGTTAAGGAAGTCTGATCCTAAGCCAACAAGTTGAAGATTTGGACCTACTTTTTCTTCTATAAGATGCAGGGTCTCTGGTCTGATTCCGAGGTCCTTGATCTATTTTGAGTTGAGTTTTGTGTAGGGTGAGAGATAGGGGTTTAATTTCATTCTATTGCATATGGTTTTCCAGTATCCCAGCACCATTTGTTGAAGAGGCTATCTTTTCTCCATTGCATATTTTTGGACCCTTTGTCTAGTATGAGAAAATTGTATTTATTTGGGTTTGTGTCCATGTCCTCTATTCTGTACCATTGATCTACCTTTCTATTTTGGTACCAATACCATGCCATTTTTGTTACTATTGCTTTGTATTAGAGTTGATGATCTGGTATTACGATACCCACTGCTTCACTCTTGCTACTTAGGATTGCTTTAGCTATTCTAGGTTTTTTATTCTTCCAGATAAATTTCATAATTGCTTGCTCTATTTCTGCAAGGTACATCATTGGGATTTTAATTGGAATTGCATTGAATCTGTATAGCACTTTACGTAGTATGGCCATTTTGACAATACTAATTCTGCCTATCCAGGAACATGGGAGATCTTTCCATCTTCTAAGGTTTTCTTTAATTTCTTTCTTTAATGTTCTGTAGTTCTCATTGTAGAGGTTTTCACCTCTTTTGTGAGATTGATTTCCAAGTATTTTATTTTTTTTTAATGCTATTGTGAATGGGGTAGTTTTCCTAATTTCTCTTTCTGAGGATTCATCACTTATGTATAAAAATGCATTGGATTTATGAGCATTGATCTTGTAACCTGCTACTTTACTGAATTCACTTATGAGTTCTAAAAGTTTTCTGGTGGAATTTCCAGGTTCCTCTAATATATAATCATGTCATCAGCGAACAGGGATAATTTGAGTTCTTCTTTTCCAATTTGTATCCCTTTAATTTCTTTGGTTTGTCTAATTGCTCTGACTAGAGTCTCAAGGATGATGTTGAATAGAAGTGGTGAAAGAGGGCATCCCTACCTTGTTCCAGTTATTAGGGGGAACACTTTCAGTTTTTCACCATATAGAATAATATTGGCCATGGGCTTAGTGTAGATGGCCTTTATAATGTTAAGGAATATTCCCACTACCCCAATTTTTTCTAGTGTTTTGAGCATGAAGGGATGCTGTATTTTATCGAATGCTTTTTCTGCATCTATTGAAATAATCATGTGATTCTTAACTTTAAGATTGTTGATATGGTGAATTACATTTATTGATTTCCGAATGTTGAATCAACCTTGCATCCCTGGGATAAAACCCACTTGATTGTGGTGCACTATCTTTTTAATATATATTTGTATGCGATTTGCTAAAATCTTGTTGAGAATTTTTGCGTCGATGTTCATTAAGGATATTGGTCTGAAATTTTCTTTCCTCGATGTGTTCTCTGTCTGGTTTAGATATCAGGGTGATATTGGCTTCATAGAACGAGTTTGGGAGGGTTCCCTCCTCTTCTATTTCATGGAATACTTTGAAGGAGTATTGGAATGAGCTCTTCTTTAAAGGTTTTGTAGAACTCGGCTGAGAACACATCTGGTCCCGGACTTTTCTTTGTTGGTAGGCTTTTGATGACCTCTTCTATTTCATTGCTTGAAATTGGTTTATTTAAGTTGTGTATGTCCTCCTCGTTCAGTTTAGGTAATTCATATGTCTCTAGAAATTTGTTGATGTCTTCGAGGTTTTCTGTTTTGTTGGAGTATAGATTTTCAAAATAGCTTCTAATTATGTTTTGCATTTCACTCGTGTCTGTTGTGATGTTTCCTTGTTCATTCCGAATTTTAGTAATTTGAGTTTTCTCCCTCTTTCTCTTTGTTAGTGTGGCTAAGGGTTTATCAATTTTATTTATTTTTTCAAAGAACCAACTATTTATTTTGTTAAATATTTCAATTGTTTCTTTTGTTTCAATTTCACTGATTTCAGTTCTGATTTAACTTTTTCCTGTCTTCTACTACTTTTGGTATTGGTCTACTCTTCTTTTCCTAGGACTTTGAGCTGTAGTGTTATGTCGTTTATCTTGATTTCTACTTCTTTTGTTGAATGCGCCCCATGAAATAAATCTTCCTCTAAGTAATGCTTTCATAGTGCCCCAGAGATCTTGATATGATTTGTCTTTGTTCTCATTTACTTCTAAGAATTTTTTTATTTCCCTCCTGATATCTTCTGTTATCCATTCATCATATAATAGTGTATTATTTAATCTCCAGGTATTGGAGAAGTTTCTGTTTTTTATTCTGTCTTTCATTTCTAATTTCAATCCATTATGATCTGATAGAGTACAAGGTAGTATCTCTATCTTCTTGTATTTGCTAACAGTAGCTTTGTGGCATAAAATCTGGTCTATTTTAGAGAAGGATCCCTGTGCTGCTGAGAAGAAAGTGTATTCATTCTTTGTTGGATGGTATATTCTATATATGTCAGTTAAGTCTAAATTGTTGATTGTGTTATTGAGATCTATGGTTTCTTTATTCAATTTTTGTTTGTAAGATCTATCCAGTGGTGAGAGAGGTGTGTTAAAATCGCCTAGTATTATTGTGTTGTGGTCTATTTGATTTCTGGAATTGAGAAGGATTTGTTTGACGTACGTGGATGAGCCAATGTTCGGGGCATAGATATTTATGATTGTTATGTCTTCCTGATTTATGCTTCCCTTAAGCAGCATGTAATGTCCTTCTTTATCCCTTCTGACTAGTTTTGGCTTGAAGTCCACATTATCTGAAATGAGGATGGATACTCCAGCTTTTTTGCTGTGTCCGTGTGCAGGGTGTGTTTTTCCCGATCCTTTCACCATTAGTCTATGGGTATCTCTTTCTATGAGATGAGTCTCTTGCAGGCAGCATATTGTTGGATTTTTCTTTTTAATCCAATCTGCCAGTCTATGTCTTTTGATTGATGAGTTCAGGTCATTAACATTCAGGGTTATTATTGTGATATGATTTGTATTCCCAGTCATTTGACTCATATTTTTTTTGGACATGATTTGTTTTCTCCTTTATTTGGCTATTCCTTTAGGCTAGGGCCTTCTGTTGCTGATTTGCATCGTTGTTTTTCATCTCTTCCTCATGGAATATTTTGCTGAGAATGTTCTGTAATGCTGGCTTTCTTTTTGAAAATTCCTTTAGCTTTTGTTTATCATGGAAGGATCTTATTTCATCATCAAATTTGAAGGTAAGTTTTGCTGGGTATAAGATTCTTGGTTGGCATCCGTTTTCTTTCAGGGCTTGGTATATGTTGTTCCAGGCCCTTCTAGCTTTTAGGGTCTGGATTGAAAAATCTGCTGATATTCTTACTGGTTTCCCTCTGAATGTAATTTAATTCTTTTCTCTCGTGGCCTTTAAAATTCTGTCTTTAATTTGTGTGTTAGGTATTTTCATAATAATGTGCCTTGGTGTGGGTCTGTTGTAATTTTGTATATTTTGAGTCCTATAAGTCTCTTGTACTTGGTTTTCCATTTCATTCTTCAGATTGTGCGAAATTTTCTGATATTAATTCATTGAATATATTGTTCATTCTCTTGGTTTGTTTCTCTAAGACTTCTTCAATCCCAAAAATTCTTAAATTTGGCCTTTTCATGATATCCCATAATTCTTATAGATTCTGTTCATGATTTCTTATCATCTTCTCTGTTTGGCCAACTTTGTTTTCAAGATTAAATATTTTGTCTCAATTTCTGAGGTTCTGTCTTGTACGTGTTCTATCCTATTGGTTATGCTTTCTATGGAGTTTTTAACTTGGTTTATTGTTTACTTCATTTCAAGTATTTCAGTTTTTTTTTCTTTTTTCAGTATCTCTAACACTTTATTGAAATGATCTCTTGCTTCCTGTATTTGGTCTTTTAACTGTTGATTGGTGCGATCATTTAATGCCTGTATTTGCTTTTTCATCTCCTTCAATGCCTGCATTTGCTCTTTCATCTCCTCATTTGCTTCTCTGATTGTTTTAATTATGTACATTCTGAACTCCCTTTCTGACATTTCTTCTGCTGTGCTGTCATTGGGTTTTATTGATGTAGTATCTAGGTTTGTTTGGGACATTTTCTTCCCTTGTTTTCTCATATTGATCAGCTGTCAGTGGGACCCTGAGATACTGCAGATATCCTCTATTGGCTTATAGTGTCCTGGTAGATTTCCAGTGTATCATCTTTCAGCCTTCAGTAGCCTGAAGCCTTGGAGGACCTTGATAATGCAGTGCTTCCAAAGAAAGCTGCCCCTAGTCCCCTACTGGTTCCACGGCTTGAAGCTAGCTCTGTGTGGAAAGGCTCTCACTGGGGGCCTGCACCGTGCAGCTGGCCGTGTGGGAGGAGTCCACCTGCCGGAGTGTGGAAGGCTATCTGGGGAAGACTCTAGCTGCCCTGCCCTGCTCTGATAAGCCACCCCTATCTGTGCCTGCCACCCAGGCCAACTGTTGCCCAGTGGGGGAGACTCACCCCGTGATGATTTTTGTCCAAGTTTCTCAATGCCTCCCCTTCTTGAGTCTTGGGTTCTGGAGCGATGGAGATGCAGTCACCCTCTAGGCCGCCATCTTGGATTGCCCCGTGGAAAGAGCCTGGGGCCTGAGTGGGCAGAGCCGCCTGGAGAAGTCTCTGGCTGCCCTGCCCTGATCCCAGAGGCTGCTTGCAGATCAAACCTGTCTGTTGGCTCAGGGACTTCTGGCTGGTTCTGTGTAGAAAGGCTCTCACTGGGCGGTCTGCTCCAAGAAGCAAGCCTTGAAAAGGCACCTCCCACCGCAGGGTCCCGGGATCCTTGGGGAAGTCTCTGGCTGCCCTGTCCTGGTCCCTGAAGCCACTTGTGGGCTGGAGCATGCCGCACTGTCTCCGGGACTTGGAGCTTGTTCTGATCAGAAAGGCTCTCACTAGGGGACCTGCTCCAAGAACCTGGAGAAGTTGGCTGTGTGGGAGGGGCCCACTGCTGGAGTGCGCAGGGCTGCCTTTGGAAGACTCTAGCTGCCCTGCCCTGCTCCGATAAGCCACCTCTATCTGGGCCTGCCACCCGGGCCAAGCTTTACCCAGTGGGCAGACTCACCCATGGCTCTATTTTAGTCCGAGTCTCTCAATGCGTCCCCTTTTTGACTCCTGGGTTCTGAGCGAGTTGGGATGTAGTCACCCTCTAGTCTGCCATCTTGGATTGCCCTGTGGAAAGAGCCTGTGGCTGGAGGAGGCTGGCTGCCTGGAGAAGTCTCTGGCTGCCCTGCCCTGATCTCAGATTCTGCTTATGGATTGAAGCTCTCCGTTGGCTTGGGGACTTGTGGCTGGTTCTGTGTAGAAGGGTTCTCACTGGGCGGTCTGCTCCGAGAAGCTAGCCCTGAAAGGCGCCTCCCACTGCAGGGGGCCGGGCTGCTTGGGGAAGTCTCTGGCTGTCCTGTCCTGGTCCCTGAAGCCACTTGTGGGCTGCAGCATGCCGCGCTGGCTCCGGGACTTGGAGCTTGTTCTGATCAGAAAGGCTCTCACTAGGGGTCCTGCTCTTAGAACCTGGAGAAGCTGGCTGTGTGGGAGGGGCCCAGTGCCGGAGTGCGCAGGGCTGCCTGTGGAAGACTCTAGCTGCCCTGCCCTGCTCCGATAAGCCACCTCTATCTGGGCCTGCCACCTGGGCCGAGCTTTACCCAGTGGGCAGACTCACCCATGGCTCTATTTTGATCCGAGTCTCTCAATGCCTCCCCTTCTTGACTCCTGTGTTCTGGAGCGACTGGGGATGCAGTCACCCTCTAGTCTGCCATCTTGGATCACCAGATTTCTACCTTCATACTCTTTTGAAAACTAGTTGTGCAGAATTTACATCATTACCAATAGTGTCCAAGTGTTTCCTATTTTTCGTACCTTGTCTTCTGGATTATTTGTCAGTTTTTCACATTTTGTAATAGTCATATGAACAGTGGTGTTCAGGATGAAACATGTCTGCTATTTGAGTTTTACAATAAATCCCTGATGGAATATTTTTAGAATCGAGTCAGGTAACTTACATGGAGATTGATTGTGTTCTAAATTTCTTCTGGGCACAAACAAGGATCTTTCTTATTTTCCCATTCTGTGCACTACTGCTGTTTGTTGTAGGTCACGGAGTGTCTTGCACACCACTTATTTGTTATCTAGGGAGATTTGCATACATTCAGTCAACTTTGACCACAGAAATTCGGAGCTTAAAATGTAGTTCATTGAATGAAAGATGTTAAATATGAGATATTCAGTAAATGAAAAGCCTCCTTCCAAGAGGAATTGACAGGATGTACTTATTATAGAGACAAGCTGGGAGATGGAGCTCAGGAAATGCTAAACTCATCACTAAGGATGCAAGTGATGTAATGTTTTTTTTTTCTTTTAAATCTTTGATGCATGATAGGATAGAGAGTAGCTCAACTGTCAGCAGCATAAGTTGGTCAAGTATTCTAGCAAATCTCTTCTCTAGCAATAAAACATGTCCTTTGTGATTTAACTTCTTTTCTACCTTGACCCCAGGTGTTGAAGTCTACTGAAGTACTTGCATGACTATAAAAGACCACCACTCTTTCTGTGGTCTTGATACTTATGATTGTCTCAATTCTTCCTCTTAAGCACTAGGTAAATTAAGGACTCTACCACAGCAAACTTGAGAGTTAGGTTGTATATATACCATGCCATTCTTTCTCTGGTGACCCTGACTATTGGTAATTCTGTTCTAATTGCACAGTATTTTGACTAAAACTGAACTAAAGCCCAAGGCTACCACAAGTTTTCTTCCTCATTTGATGGCAGTTAATGTAGATAAATTGATGCATTTATTACTTTGCCAAGAAGGACTTGAAACATAATGTTTATTCAATATATTCATAGAGAACAAATGGCCAGCAACATCCTATTGTGTTATATTTCCAATGTCATGCTACCTGTACTCTGAGACTAAGTCCTTTATTTTTGTGCTGGAGTTTGCCCAGTGGGCATTGCACATTCTATACACACACTGCCAGTAAACTGTGCCCCAAGTATAAACATCCACCTTTAGCTTTGGCTGTATCATCCCTTCACATTTAATGTTATTCTTGATGTGGTTTGATTTATATAGACCGTTCTATTGTGACTTAAAATACAAATAGTTTTTATATAACTATGTATTTATTCATGGATTTCCTTGTGTTATGATTTCTTGGCCTTTTTTATTGCAAATTTATAGTTGAATAATATTTATTAGTGTCAGGAAAGGATAATAAATATTTTTCCTCTTGGAATTCAAAGGTTTTTTAGGCTACTTATATATATACTTCACAATCTAAATAAATTTTAGAATTTTTCCTCTGCTTACTTCTTTCATGAAAAGTAATGTATACTGTCATTTTGAAGGGGTAATATTTTAGATTTGGGAAAATTCTTTATCTTTATAATGATGAGTTCCTCATTGTACACAAATAGTGTTTATAATTGAGTTGAAGGATTAAATCATGGTTCCTATCAGAACAGGTATTATCTCTGAAGGCTCTGGAAGTTCCAATACATCAATTCCTCCACAACTTCCTCAAGACAGTTCCCAAACCACCCTGCTTTCCCTGCCCAGTCTCACTGTAGGGAGCTTTCCAATATTCTCAGCCAGAAAGGTATTCTTTATCTCTGTGTATGTCCAAAGACTGAGAGATGGAGATGATCCAGCTCATCTCAGAAACCAAATGGGGTCTGTCTACCTTGGTATCCTGTCTAACCCTGTGCTACCCTTACCACCACTCTCCTCTACTGCTCACAATGTGCTTAATAATGTTGCTGAATCAGTCCCACATGGGAGAGGTGAGATCACATTTTTGTTTTTTCCCTTGTGGCTCCATCAGCTCATGCATGATGGGGTTTGAACTGTTGTCTCTTGTAAGGATATTGCAGACTCTCATGGACATAGTAGTTGTTGCTATCCAGGGGTGTTCTGCCACCTGGGTCTCTAGGCCCTCTGAACTTTCTAGAGCTCTGTGCCAATCCATCACTTGGTTCCAGCACCTCCTTTCCTTCTGTCCATCTTTCCTGGAGAAATCTGGACCAAGTGTGATGGGAAGATTTTCAGCATTACCACTGGGTTCAGCCCATCACTTTCTTTACTACAGCAAACATGATTTCCACCATATTAACCTAAATAATCAGCCTTAGGAAACTGGGAGAATATATTTACGTAGTGAGGAAGGAACAGATTTTAACCAGAAACACATGCTCTGAGAGTCTATTTTTCTTCATCTTTCACATCAATGACTTTGTACTCAACATTACATCTTCCATGGGTGCAAAATTCTATGAGCACAATTTATTGACCTTTTCCTCAGTTTTAAATGCTAACAATGGATGACATTATTCTTGAAACTTTTGGTATCTCTTCCATTAAATCAGAATCTCTTTCTCATAGTTTATATTAGAAAGATGTCCAATATACTAAAGCTAACATGAAAAAAGTTTCATTCTCTAGAATATTAAACTATTAAACTAACCTCTCAGCATTTCTATAACATGGAACACATACAGAAATGAAACTTCAAGTAAAACTTTCATCAGAAGATTGACATTATGCTTTACTTTTATTTTGTTTTGCTTATTTGTGGCCACTCATATAGAAACAATAATGGTGTCCTTTTTTGTGCATTGACACTTTCTACCAAAGAAATCTTCCAGATTCTTCCCAATAAAGTTCATAGATTTCTTTTTATCATTATATCCTCAGAATTTTTCTGAATAATGTGTATAAGCCATCATATTTTATACAAAAATTATTCTACTTTTCAAATTTCTATTTATTTGTCACTTGCTTTGGAGAACAAAATCTCAATTTTGTTTATTAGACATATAGGCTTTGAAACTGGAGGTTTGAAGCAAAGCATATCCTCATATATTTTCATTTTATTCTACATCAACATCAAAGGTGTACACATTCTAACCTCCCTACATTTTCAGCAAAAGAAAGAGTTAAAAAATCCTGTTTCTAAGTGCATTTAAACTCTAAAATAAAGTTTAGAAATGATAAGTGAAATATATGTTAAAAATACAAGACTCAGAAATTGGAGTTCTTTGTATTCCGTTCAATGGTTTTATCTCAGTAATGCCATACAAAATAAATTATCAAACCCAAGTTGATTTAAATTTTATACAACTGAATATATTTATTTTCTCTTACATAAAATTTTGTCTCCTGTTTTAATGCATAAAGTGAACCATTTTCACATGTGTGGTAAAATATGAATATCCTCTGATCGATTTGTTTTTATTGCCTTCTTAACATGTTTCCACTACTCTTAGTAATAATAAAAGTCAACTGTTTTGAAAATTCTTCTAATTCACACTTTATTTTAACCTTCATGTTCTTTGGTACTAATTATAGGTCAGGTAGAATTGCAAAAAATTCAGGCATAGTGTTACTTGGATGTTTTAAAAAATGTCTCAAATATTAAAAACAAAACTACTACCATTCTCAGTAGATTATTTGGGGTGTATATATTAAGATATTAAAGAATTTCTTGGAGTGATGGATATATATTTCAAATGATCAAAAAGGATTCTTCTTCTTAATTGCTATTATAGCAAAATGCACAAACTGCTTAAAATATTTGAATTGAAATTCATCAATGAACAATTTTATTGCTATGCAAGAGCTTTACTTGAACCAGTGGCATTGGCATCACTAAAGAGGTTGCTACATATTCAGCAATCTCGATCCTGTCCCAGGACTACTGAATCTGTCTTTGCATCAGCAACATATCCAATCCATGTTTGTTTTCATTACAATTTAGAAAGCAATCTTCTAACTCACTATAACTTTCTCATCTGAGAAATATACATAACTCATTTTATAAAACATGAATATAACCCTCAAATATGTATTCTTCTGTTTATCTTAATTTTACATTTTATTTCACAAAACTATAGCATATATACATTTTTGGACATATGTCATCCTTTTTTTAGAGTTATGTAGTACTTTAGACAAGCATGCTTTGATAAAAATTATCTTATTGAATAATTGAGATTTCTCAACTTTGCGAGAACCCATTCTCCTACTTCTCATTGGGTCAAATTAAAAACTCTGTCAATGATAATATTGTCAGTGTGTCATTTATATACTTATTCTTATATCAGGAAGCAGTGACATTCAGGGATGTGGCCATTGATTTCTCTCAAGAGGAATGGGAATGCCTAAACCCTGCTCAGCAGAATTTATACATAGATGTGATGTTGGAGAACTACAGAAACCTGAACTTTCTCAGTGAGTATAAGTTCCCTTCAGAATTCATAATTCACTGTTAATATTGGATATCTTTCCCTTGTGGAATATTTCTGGGTAGCTTCTGATGAGCATGAGTGAGTATCAGATACTTACTTTGATGGAAATTGATTGGGAAATGGATGATATAGACTAGAAATATTTCCTTTTAATGTTTAATCTCATTCTTTCTTGATATGATGATACACCCCTCACTTCAGTTTTGCCATAGAAATTCAACAGTATAAAATATTGTGACCTACACCTTAAAGTTCCATATGTTTTCTTTGATTTGTTTTATTTAGTGTCAATAGTTGGGAATTATTCTCAGGATTTCAGATTGAATTATTTCTTATATAAGTTAATATAATGGGTCTTATATAATTTAATATAATGGGTCTGTCAGGAAACTATTTGGAGAAATAATTTTCTAGAATCTAGAAAATAGTACTAGGACATAAACATAAGTAATTCCAAGGAGGATTCCCAAGAGTTATTCCATTTTCCAGTAAACAATTCTCATTGTCACCAAGTTATTCCTACTCATCTTTCTGGATCAAAGAAAAAGCCATGGAATCTAAAGTGACAAGAGACAGTAGCTGTTTTAGTCAGCTTTTTTGCTGTTGTGACCAAAAGCCCTGACAAGGCATTTTAAGGGGTAATAGTTTATTTGGGGCTAATAGTGTCAGAGGTCTCAGTCAATAGACAGTGAGCTCTATTCCTTGAAAGTTGACATGAAGTTAAAAGTCATGCTAAAAGGATTTGGTGGAAGGACATTTCTCACATGATGATCAAAAAACTGAGAGATAGAGGCTCCATAGACCAGATACAGATACAATATGTATACCCTAGAGGTGTGACTCCAATGACTCACACCTCTATCCATACCCTATTAGACTACAGATAGCTACTTCTCAGTTAATTATATCAAGGAATTAATTCACTGGGTTAATGCTCTAATGCCCAATCATATCACCCTTAAACCTTTTATTGTTGTCTCACACATGAGCCTTTGGGGGATACTTCATATCCAAACCATAAGAGTAGACATATAGACAGGTATGACAAAATGAATAAAGCCAAAGATAACTGATGATAGGTCCAAATATCAAGGAGGAAACCATATTAAAATGTTAAGTGAGAAGATTTCACCCAAAAGAAATAAATTTTCAGAAACCTAGCTTATTTATCTTACAGTTCTATAAGGGCATGACCTTTTCTAGGCTTATCATGGTTTCAAACTCTTTTAGGCTTCTTCTTCCCCTAATAATCTCCAGTATATTCAAAGTAACAACCACAGTACTCCCCTTTTCCATTTAGGGTCTGCATGGACTGATATCTCTTTATTGATTTTGAAGGTCCTAGAAAGCATGTTCACATTTGTGAACAGCTCTATGTTAAACCATTGCAATGTATTAATATCCTAACCCAGTTTATCTAATATGATTTAAATGTTTATTCATTCAAATTATCTCCTCAGGGGGGCTCGTTATAAATGATTGTACTGGGTTTTCTGCTAATATTCTCTGTCATGTAATGAATGTTTCTTACTCACAATGCCTGACCTTTGTGAGTGTAGTCATGGCTGAAAATAATTATAAAGAAGAATTTTTAAGATAATATGGTTATTGGTGATTTTGTGGATTAAATTCTCTTTCATTCTTGTGCCCATTTGTGTGTTCTATTGTTTAGAATAGATTCTCTATTCAGGAGGATATTTCCTCCCATCAGTGAATAAATTTTTATTTTTGTAATCTACACATTATGCATAAATGTTAATTGTCACTACTTCACACTTTCTGACAAAGTAAATTTAAATATGCATAAATCATGTGCCTACTGTCCATTAAGTTACATATTTAACTTACTTTTATAAATATTATCCCTTTTTTATGAATGTATATTGTATCTTGTTTCTTTACTAAATCTAGGTATTTGTGTAAATCTAAATAAATATGTGTAGATCTATGTACATGAACTAGGGTTTGAACTCTGGGGTTCTAGAGTACTGAGGTACATCTCTAGTCTCTTTCTATTTTTATTTTGAAATAAGTTCTTGTGAAGGTGTTCAAACTGACTTCAAATTTAAAATTCTCCTTTATCAGCCTTCCTGCAGCTAGAATTACTGGCATGCTTATCAACTATTTATGGACAAAGCTATTCTTTTGTCTAGGATAAAGACTTTATCATTTAAAGAAGCTTTTGAATATTTTCATAATTCTGTTTACCTTTAATGTATTTTTAATATTTAAGTGCAATCAGACCACATAAAATTAAACTTACTGTTTTAATATTTTAAGTATTGTTTAGTAGTTTTAATTCTAATTGCTTTGCAACATCTTTTTAGGAAGTTTACATATTACAAAATTAATGTTAGATTTTCATGAAAAGCACATGCTCATTTGTCTCACATCACAAACACCATCCCTTGTGTTCAATGGATTTGATAACTTTAGATGTTGCATGTAAGTAGAATCACACAATATTTTACTTTATTATGAATGGTTATTTCAGTAAGCATAATGTCTTCAAGATGAATTCATAGTGTAGATGTTATGAAATTTATTTTCTTTGTAAAGTTGAAAGACATCCCATAGTTTATTTCCAAAATGCCTTCATGCACACATATAAAATACCTTTTTTTGCTTCCTCTCTTGGCCCTGTTGAATGATTTAATATTTACATATGTGTAACTATGTCTTGATTCACCCATATAAATGAGGACTTACTCTCTCTTCTGTTCCATATCTCTACTTGTAGATGTTCATATCAGCATTAATATATCAAATACTGCAACTTTTCTTATGTTCTAAAATCAGAAATTATTATACAAATATGTTTAATTTTGAATATTTTGAGTTATTTATCAGTAATTGGAATTTCACAGGATTTTTAAAATAGCCTTTTCTGTGATTGGAAATAAAGTAATATTGGAATTTTGATGGACACTACCTGAAGTGTCTACATCATTTGGATATTATAGAAAATTTCTAATATTTCATTCATTTTTTGAACAAGACCATTTTTAAGAGTGCACCAATGCCATATACTTTTGCAATTTGAATGTCACTTCCACTTTGATTTCTAATTTAGTATTTTCAAAAATCATTTAAATATTTTCCTGTCTTAAGATATTTTCTGCTTCTAAGCTGGTGAATCAAGAATATTTCATGAGGTATTGAGAAGAGTGCATCTGAAAGTCTAGTTGGTTTATAAGTTTGTGGATTGGTCTAATCCCTGTTTACCTTTCAGTCTGTTTTTATTTTCTGTTACATTCATTGGGAATTGGTGTGTTCAAATATTACTGTATTACTATTTATATCAGTTCTCTCAATGTTGCCTTTCTATATTTGGAAGTATGACTCAGTTACAAATGTATCTACTATAATTGTAGTGTTTTAGATAGTGGTCTCTTCTATCATAAAATAATATTCTAATTTGTCTCTTTTCAAAATGTTTTTACTTAAAAATTTTTACCTTACATAACTCTTTGCTTGTTATGTATAACATAAATATTGCCATATCTGATTTATTTTTTCTTCTTTGCAATAATATTCTTTTCATTTTATTAAAGTGACCATATATTTAAATGAAAACTCATGTAGATATGATACAGAAATTTGGGATTTAATCTTGTCAGTCATATTTTGTGTTCTGATTGGCATTTAATAACAATCTATTTATATTTAAATAAATTACTAAAAATTAAGAATTTAATACTGTTACTCTGTAAGTTGTTTTATCTTTTTTATAATTTTTTTTGTACTTTGTGAATTGATTTAATACTTGTTTATCAGATTATTTAATAACATCCTTTGACTTCTCACTTTATTCTAATCATATAATTTATGATTATTATGCTAGTATATTTGGAGTATATAAAACATTTTAAGCTTAAATGATATTATATACTGGTAGTAAATTAATTTAAACTGTATATAAAATCAACATCTTTGCATATCTTCTTAATGTTGTCATTGATGTCCCTGGTATTTTCAATATCATATACCAGTTTACAGGTTTATGATAATCTTTATAACTTTATCTTTCAAACTATATAGCCAAATTATTTTAGGTACCATCATTACAGTATTGTTAATTTTATATTTGTGGATATTTGTGGTTTTGCCAGGATGTTTTGAGATTTTAAATGATTTGTCCTATGCAACCTTATTTTATATTCAACTGAAAAAATTCTCTATAGAATGTTTTGTAGGATGGGTCTAGTAATGAGAAGCTTTTTCAGCATTTGTATATCATGTCAAGTTTTATTTTTATTTACTTTGGAAAAAAAGAGGTTTTGTGTATAGTATTCATGGTTTTTAGTTTATTTTTTCTTTTATTCATTCGACTATATGTTCCAATTCTTTTCTGGATCTCTTCTGGTAAAACAATCAACTAATAATTTTTTAGAACTATCCTTGTAAAATAGACCACAACACAATAATACTAGGCGATTTTAACACACCTCTCTCACCACTGGATAGATCGTCCAAACAAAAATTGAATAAAGAAACTATAGATCTCAACAACACAATCAGCAATTTAGACTTAACGGACATATATAGAATATACCATCCAACAAAGAACGAATACACTTTCTTCTCAGCAGCATGTGGATCCTTCTCTAAAATAGACCATATTTTATGCCACAAAGCTACTGTTAGCAAATACAAGAAGATAGAGATACTACCTTGTACTCTATCAGATCATAATGGATTGAAATTAGAAATAAATGACAGAATAAAAAACAGAAACTTCTCCAATACCTGGAGATTAAATAATACACTATTATATGATGAATGGATAACAAGACATCAGGAGGGAAATAAAAAAATTCTTAGAAGTAAACGAGAACAAAGACACATCATATCAAAATCTCTGGGACACTATGAAAGCAGTACTTAGAGGAAGATTTATTTCATGGGGCGCATTCAAAAAAAGAAGTAGAAATCAGCTAATAAATGACTTAACACTACAGCTCAAAGTGCTAGAAAAAGAAGAGCAGACCAATACCAAAAGTAGTAGAAGACAGGAAATAGTTAAAATCAGAGCCGAATCAACGAAATCGAAACAAAAGAAACAATTGGAAAAATTAACAAAATAAATAGTTGGTTCTTTGAAAAAATAAATAAAATTGATAAACCCTTAGCCACACTAACAAAGAGAAAGAGGGAGAAAACTCAAATTACTAAAATTCGGAATGAACAAGGAAACATCACAACAGACACGAGTGAAATACAAAACATAATTAGAAGCTATTTTGAAAATCTATACTCCAACAAAACAGAAAACCTCGAAGACATCAACAAATTTCTAGAGACATATGAATTACCTAAACTGAACGAGGAGGACATACACAACTTAAATAAACCAATCTCAAGCAATGAAATAGAAGAGGTCATCAAAAGCCTACCAACAAAGAAAAGTCCAGGACAAGATGGGTTTTCAGCCGAGTTCTACAAAACCTTTAAAGAAGAGCTCATTCCAATACTCTTCAAACTATTCCATGAAATAGAAGAGGAGGGAACCCTCCCAAACTTGTTCTATGAAGCCAATATCACCCTGATACCTAAACCAGACAGAGACACATCGAGGAAAGAAAATTTCAGACCAATATCCTTAATGAACATCGACGCAAAAATTCTCAACAATATTTTAGCAAATCGCATACAAATATATATTAAAAAGATAGTGCACCACGATCAAGTGGGTTTTATCCCAGGGATGCAAGGTTGGTTCAACATTCGGAAATCAATAAATGTCATTCACCATATCAACAGACTTAAAGTTAAGAATCACATGATTATTTCAATAGATGAAGAAAAAGCATTCGATAAAATACAGCATCCCTTCATGCTCAAAACACTAGAAAAAATTGGGGTAGTGGGAACATCCCTTAACATTATAAAGGCAATCTACGCTAAGCCCATGGCTAATATCATTCTAAATGGTGAAAAACTGAAAGCGTTCCCCCTAAAAACTGGAACAAGGCAGGGATGCCCTCTTTCACCGCTTCTATTCAACATCATCCTTGAGACTCTAGCCAGAGCAATCAGACAAACCAAAGAAATTAAAGGGATATGAATAGGAAAAGAAGAACTCAAACTATTCATGTTCGCTGATGACATGATTATATATTTAGAGGAACCTGGAAATTCCACCAGAAAACTTTTAGAACTCATAAGTGAATTCAGTAAAGTAGCAGGTTACATGATCAATGCTCATAAATCCAATGCATTTTTATACATAAGTGATGAATCCTCAGAAAGAGAAATTAGGAAAACTACCCCATTCACAATAGCATCGAAAAAAATAAAATACTTGGGAATCAATCTCACAAAAGAGGTGAAAGACCTCTACAATGAGAACTACAGAACACCAAAGAAAGAAATTCAAGAAAACCTTAGAAGATGGAAAGATCTCCCATGTTCCTGGATAGGCAGAATTAATATCATCTAAATGGCTATACTACCTAAAGTGCTATACAGATTCAATGCAATTCCAATTAAAATCCCAATGATGTACCTTGCAGAAATAGAGCAAGCAATTATGAAATTCATCTGGAAGAATAAAAAACCTAGAATAGCTAAAGCAATCCTCAGTAGCAAGAGCGAAGCAGGGGGTATTGCAATACCAGATCTTCAACTCTACTACAAAGCAATAGTAACAAAAAATGGCATGGTATTGGTACCAAAATAGACAGGTAGATCAATGGTACAGAATAGAGGACATGGACACAAACCCAAATAAATACAATTTTCTCATACTAGGCAAAGGTTCCAAAAATATGCAATGGAAAAAAGATAGCCTCTTCAACAAATGGTGCTGGGAAAACTGGAAAACCATATGCAATAGAATGAAATTAAACCCCTATCTCTCACCCTACACGAAACTCAACTTAAAATGGATCAAGGACCTCGGAATCAGACCAGAGACCCTGCATCTTATAGAAGAAAAAGTAGGTCCAAATCTTCAACTTGTTGGCTTAGGATCAGGCTTCCTTAACAGGACTCCCATAGCACAAGAAATAAAAGCAAGAATCAACAACTGGGGTAGATTCAAACTAAAAAGCTTTCTCTCAGCAAAGGAAACTATCAGAAATATGAAGAGAGAGCCTACAGAGTGGGAGAATATCTTTGCCAACCATACCTCAGATAGAGCGCTAATTTCCAGAATCTATAAAGAACTCAAAAAACTCTACACGAAGAATACAAATAATCCAATCAACATATGGGCTAAGGAAATGAACAGACACTTCACAGAAGATGATGTACAAGTAATCAACAGATATATGAAAAAATGTTCAACATCCCTCGTAATAAGGGAAATGTAAATCAAAACTACCCTAAGATTTCATCTCACCCCAATTAGAATGGCGATTATCAAGAATACAAGCAATAATAGGTGTTGGTGAGGATGTGGTGAAAAAGGAACACTTATACATTGCTGGTGGGGTTGCAAATTAGTGCAGCCACTCTGGAAAGTGTGGAGATTCCTCAGAAAGCTTGGAATGGAAACACCATTTGACCCAGCTATCCCACTCCTTGGCCTATACCCAAAGGACTTAAAATCAGCATACTACAGAGATACAGCCACATCAATGTTCATTGCTGCTCAATTCACCATAGCCAGATTGTGGAACCAACCTAGATGCCCTTCAGTTGATGAATGGATAAAGAAACTGTGGCATATATATACAATGGAATATTACTCCACAATGAAGAATGATAAAATTATGGCATTTGTAGGCAAATGGATGAAATTGGAGAATATCATGCTAAGTGAGATAAGCCAATCTCAAAAAACTAAAGGACGAATGATCTCGCTGATAAGTGGATGAGGACATATAATGGGGGGTGGCAGGGGTTAGCATTAGGTTTAGGGTTAGGGATAAGGAGAGTGGTAAGAATGAAGGAAAGAAGGACTGTATAGAGGGAAAAGAGGGGTGGGAGGGGTGGGGGGGAAGTGAAAAAAATAAACAACATTGCCCTATGTAAACGTATGATTACACAAATGGTATGCCTTGACTCTATGTACAAATAGAGAAACAACATGTATCCCATTTGTATACAATAAAAAAAAAGAACTATCCTTGTAAGTGAAACATCTATTTTTGTTCCTCTCAAAAATTTATTTCTGTGAGTTTTGAAACTTTGGTTATGATGTGTTTATTTTGAATCTTTTCATGTTTTTCATAGTTTAAAATGATTATGCTTCTTAAAATTTGATATCTTTTCTTTTTTACATTTCCAGTATCTCAGAGCTTAGTTATTAAGAAATATATCAAGCACAAAATTTCTGTTGATTTCTTTTTGTTAACTTTTTTCTCTCAATTTCATTTGCTTTAGTTCTTGAGCAGCACATTAAACATCAGTGAAATAGTTATTTAGTCTTCTTAATAATTATTTAGTCTTCTTCTTAATAGTTTTCTAGTTCTTCTTAATAAATTTATAACTTTCACTTTCCTAGGGTCTTTTTCTAGTTGTTTTATATTGTTTCTTTTATCAAGTCATTTCCTTTTTTTCTTTCTGTGCTGTTGTTTCCATTTAGATATTTCCTCTAAAAAACCATCTTATATTGGATAATTACAGTTATTTTGGAAATGTTTGAAAATTACTAAATAACTGAAAAATAGGCAAGGTCAAAAGACACATGTCTATAACCCCAGATAATTGGAAGGCTGAGACAGAGGGACGGCAAGTTTGAGATGAGCTACTTAGTGACACCCTGTCTCAAAAATAAATAATACAGAAAGGGACTGGGGGACTGTGGCTGTAGCTCAGTGGTAGAGTACTTGCCTAGCATGTGTGAGGTACTGGATTCAATCCTCAGAATGTTATAAAAATAAAATAAAAGCATTGTGTCCATATAAAACTAAAAATAAAAATATAATGAAATAAAAAAATGGACTGGGGATGCAACTCAGTAGAAAAGTAACCCTGTACTCAATCCCAATTACCCTCCCCCATAAAAGAAAAAAGGGGTAAAAAATAAGGCAAAATTCAATTGTTACATCACGACTCACATGTGAAATCTGAACAAATTGAATTTAGGAGCTGTAATTTGGGGGATATTAGGGATAATATCAACCAAATTCTGCAAATTTACACATTTTTTTCTTTTTTAAACATTGTACACAAATGGGGTGCAACTTATTCCTCTGGTTGTACACATAGTAGAGTAACACTGTTTGTGTAACCATACGCATACATAGGGTAATGATGTTTGTCTCATTCCATTATCTTTCTCCCACCCCCTAACTACGCCTCATTTCCCTCTACAAAATTTATCCTTTCACCTTTTTTCCCTTACTACCTCCCCCCATTATGTGTTCAACCACTTTTCAAAGAAATCACTTGGTCTTTGGATTTTTGGGATTGGCTTATGTCACTTAGCATGATATTCTCAAACTCCATTTATTTACATGTGAATGCCATAATTTTATTCTTCTTTATGACTGAGAATAATATTTCATTGTGTGTGTATATACATATATATATGTGTGTGTGTGTATATATATATATATATATATATATTTATGCATTCATCTATTGAAGGGCATCTAGGTTGGTTCCACAATCTAGCTATCGTGAATTGAGCTGCTATAAACATTGATGTGACTGCATTACTGTAGGATGCTAGTTTTAAGTCCTTTGTGTATAGGCCCAAGAGTGGGATAGATGGGTCAAAAGGTGGCTTGAAGTTTTCTGAGGAATCTCCATCTTGCTTTGCAAAGTGGCCACATCAATTTGCAACAGCAGCAATGTATGAGTGCATCTTTTCCCCCATATCCTCACCAACAGCTATTTTTGCCTGTATTCTTAATAAAAGCCATTCTAATAGGAGTGAGATAAAATATCAGAGTACTTTTGATTCACATTTCTCTTACTACTAGAGATGTTGAACTTTTTTTTTATATATCTTTTGATTGCTTGTAGATCTTCTTCTGTGAAGTGTCTGCTCATTTCCTTAACCCATTTATTGTTTGGGTTATTTGTATTCTTTATTGTTGTAAAATTTTTTGAGTTCTTTATAAATTCTGGAGATTAATGCTCTATCTGAAGTGCATGTGGCAAAGATTTTCTTCCATTCTGTAGGCTCTCTCTTCATATTGTTGATTGTTTTCTTTGTTGAAAGAACCTTTTTAGTTCTAATCTACCCATTGAGTGATTCCTGCTTTGATTTCTTTTTCTTTGGAAATCTAGTTAAGGAAGTCTTGTCCTAAGTCAATATGATGAAGATTGGGGCCTAATTTTCCTTATATTTGCTGCAGAGTCTCTGATCTAATTCCTAGGTACTTGCTCTGTTTGAATTGAATTTTGTAAAGGATAAGAGATAGAGATTTATTTTCATTTTGCTGCATATGGATTTCAGTTTTCCCAACAATATTTGTTGAAGAGCCCATCTTTTTTCCATTTTGTGTTTTTGGTACATTTGTCTAGTCTGAGATAACTGTATTTTTGTGAGACTGAGCATGAAGGGGTATGTCAATGCTTTTTCTGCATTTATTGAAATTATTTTATGAATATTAACTTTAAATATGTTGGTGTAATGAATTACATATATTGATATCTGGATATTGATCCAACCTTGCATCACTTTGATGAAACCCACTTGATCATGGTGCACTTTTTAATACTTTTTTAAAGTGATTTGCTAGAATTTTGTTAAGAATTTTTGAATATATGTTCAGGGATATTTCTCTGATATTTTTTAATTGATGTGTTTTTGTCTGGTTTAGGTATCAGGGTGATACTAGCTTCACAAATTAATTTTGGAAGGGTTCCATCCTCTTCTATCTTATGGAATACTATGTGGAGTATTGGAATGAGCTCTTCTTTAAAGATTTTGTAGAACTTGACTGAGAACCCATCTGGTCCTGGACTTTTCTTTGTTGGAAGGTTTTTGATGACTTCTTTTATTTCATTACTTGAAATTGATCTATTTAAATTGTGCATGTCCTCCTGGTTCAGTTTAGGTAATTCATATGTCTCTAAAAACCTGTTGATGTCTTTGAGATTTTCTTTTTTGTTGGAGTATAGATTTTCAAAATAGCTTCTTTATGTTTTGTATTTCAGTAGTGCCTGTCATGATATATGCATTTTCATCTGATGTTTTAGTAATTTGAGTTTTCTCTCTTGTTCTCTTCATTAGTGTGGCTATGGGTTTATAAATGATGCTTATTTTTTCAAAGAACAAACTTTATGTTTTGTCAAATTTTTGAATTGTTTCTGATGTTTCAATTTCATTGATTTTGGCTCTGATTTTTATTTTTTCCTGTCTTCCATTACTTTTGGTGTTGATCTGTTCTTATTTTTGAAGAACTTGAGATGCAATGTGAGGTCATTTATTTTTTGAATTTCCCTTCTTTTATTGAGTGTTCTCCATGCAATGCATTTTCCTCTTACTACTGCTTTCATGGCATCCCAGAGAATTTGATATGTTGTGTCATTGATCTTGTTTACTTCGAAGAATTTTATTATCACCTCCATGATGTCTTCTACTATCCATGCATCTTTCAATAGTGTATTATTTAATCTCTAGGTGTTGGGGCAGTTATTTTTTCTTTTGTCATTGATTTCTAATTTTATTTCATTATGATCTGATAAAACATAAGGTAGTATCTCTATTTTTTTGTATATCCTAAGGGTTGCTTTGGGATATTACATATGATCTGTTTTTCAGAAATATCCATGTGCTGCTGAGAAGAAAGCATATTTGCTGGTTGATGGATGAAATATTATATATATCTCTTAAGTCTAAATTAATGATGGTGATATTGAGTTCTGTGGTTTTTTTGTGCAATTTTTGTTTGGAAGATCTATCCAGTAGTGAGAGATGTGTCTTAAAGTCACCCTGTATTATTGTGTTGTGGTGCATTTGGTTCCTGGAATTGAGAAGGATTTGTTTGATGTACATGAATGCACCATTGTTTGAGACATATACATTTATGATTATTATGTCTTGCTGATTTATGCTTCCCTTAAATTGTATGAAATGTCCTTCTTTATCCCTTCTGACTAACTTTGGATTGAAGTCTACTTTATCTAATACGTGGATGGAAACCCCCTTTTTTTTACCAAGTCAGTGTGAATGGCATATTGTTTCCCATCCTTTTGCCTTTAGTCTGTGGGTATCTTTTTCTATGAGATGAGTCTCTTGAAGCATGTCATTGGGTCCTTTTTTTTAAAATTCAAACTGCCGGTCTATATCTTTTGATTGATGAGTTTATGCCATTAATATTCAGAGATATTATTGACATATGGTTTGTATTCACAGTCATTTTGACTTATCTTTTGTTTTTAATTTGACATGGTTTCTCATTTGACTTGCTTTTCCTATAGGGTAGTTCATTTCTTTGATGAGTTACATTGTTATTTTTTACTTTTTCCTAATGGAATATTTTGCTGAGAATGTTTGGTAGTGCAGGCTTTGTATTTGTAAATTCTTTTAATTTTTTTATTATTGAAGAATTTTATTTCATTGTGAAATTTGAAGGTAAGTTTCCTGAGAATAATATTATTGGGTAGACTCCATTTTCTTTCAGAGCTTGAAGTATGTTGTTCCAGGCCCTTGTATCCTTTATGGTCTGGGTTGAGAAATTTCCTGATATGCACATTAGTTACCCCCTATATGTAATCTGGTGCTTTTCTCTCACAGCCTTTAAAATTCTATCTTTATTTTGGATGTATCAAAATCAATTTTTGTTAGCATGAGAAAAGGGAGACAGAACCTTCAAGGAAACAGATAGATAAGAAGAAAATAGAGTGAGAAAAATAATAAAAATAGAAAATACTACTAATAAAAATTCTGCAATAAAACTACACTACACTATTCAACCCTCCCAGTCTTCAGTGGCACAGTATATGAAAGGTATTTGATAATGCAGTGTCCCAGGATGTGAGTTGTTCAACTAGAGATAGAAACATCCAGATCATGAATTTTCCATGCTAGTAGGCATAGGCAACCCTATGTTTTGGTAGATGGAGAACCACAGCATGGTGCTGAGACTACATAGGGCATGGAACTGGATATATGAAGCCTGGGACTGGACAGTGCTGGAGATCCACATGGGCAATGGCTGGACCTGCAAATTTATATTTTGATGGGCAAAAATTATGTTTTCTGTACAACATGGTAAGTACAGGATATTATATTATTATTTTTATTTTAAATTGAGAATTGAGCCCAGTGGATTTTACAACTGGTCAATATCACTGGCATTTTTAATCTCTTTTTCTTTCTTTAGTTATTGTCTTCCTACATTGCTGAGACTGATCTTGAACAGGCACTCCTTCCATCTCAGACTCCTGTGTCACTGGGTTTATAATTGTGTGCCATCATGTCTGGCTAGTATATTGTATTCCTAATGATTGCTACTAGAATATATGTAAAGTTTACCAAAAATAAACTTGCCAATTTTGTGAAAAATATGTGTTAATTTGTTAGATTTAGTCAATTGTATGCTTTAAAACATCATGATGAACATAAAAAGTTATTAGTGTAATCAATTAATAAGTAGCAAAAACTATGGACATTAGAAAGTGAGTCTTTGTTGATCACTATGGTTTGACTTTCTTCATGTAGTACTGAAATAAGCTGTGAGACTTTTGTTGCCTCTCAAACCTGTTTTTATGCTTTATTTTCTCTAGATGTATTTGTACCTTTTCCTACTGTAAATGTCTGTTCATATTTCTTCTTAAGAATACAGTTTTTTTTTTTTTTAAACCCTGATGAATATCTTTGGTAATGTCAACCAAAATTTACCTGTTTTCTCAGGTTTCTGTGGAGACAAAATCTAGTTTTTATAAAGTTGTCAAGAAAGTCATACATGTTTGCATGTTTCACTCTTCCCTTTTGCTAGTGGGAGCGGAAAAAGTGGTTGACAGGTTTTCCTTATTACACAATGTCCTACTGTAGAGTAGGAATGACTGTGTTGATAAGAGTGACACATTTTCCTTCCCTGTAAAATGTGATTATCTCTAACATGCTCACCTGTGATTCTTTAAAATCTGATTTTGGAAGTTCTCACATGTCAATTATTTCAGTACATTGTTGTAAAATTTATTTTTTTAATTTGTAATTTTTTATTGTTTTTCAGTTATACATGTCATTTGAATCCATTCTGATATAATACAAGCATGTGATATATCTTTTTGTAATTAGGACCCAATTTTTGTAGGTGGCCAAGCTGTTGGGATTCACTTAATTGTTTTCATATGTGTACTTAGGAAAATTACTTTAGATTTTTTTTCTACAAAATTTCCCATTCCTACGCTCCCCATACAGTCTTTCCTTTATTCATTCATGTGTTGATGGTTCTCTAGGTTGGTTCCATACCTCATGTATTATTAATTGTGCTATTATAATCATTAGTGTGGATGTGTCCCTGTATTATGCTTATTTTAAATATTTTGGGTACATACTGAGGTAGAGTAAGTGGGTCAAATTGTGGTTTCATTCCTGGTTTTGGGGGTTTTTATGTACCAGCAATTGAATCTAGGGTTTCTCAACCACCGAATAATATCCCCAGTTCTTTTTACGTTTTATTTAGAGACAGGGTCTTACTGAATTGCCTAGGGTCTCACTAAGTGTTGAAGCTGGCATTTAACTCATGAATCTCCTGCCTCAACCTCCCAAGTCCATTCCTAGTTTTTGAGGAATTTGCATACTTCTTTCCAGAGGTATTGCATCAATTTGCAGTCCTACGATGTATGGTTGTCCCCTTTCCCCACATCCTTGCCAACATTTGTTCTCACATGTATTCTTGGTACTTGCCATTCTGACTGAAGTGTGGAATCTCAGTATAAATTTAATTTGCATTTATCTAATTACTAGAGATGTTGAACACTTTTTTTATATTTTTATTGATCTTTCTTATTTCTTCTTTTTATTAGTGTCTGCTAAGTTCCTTTGCACAATTATTAATTAGCTTATTTACTTCTGTTTATGTATGGAGTAATGAGAATCTTGGATTTGCTTTGCTGCTCCCATTATAACATTCTTACCTTGGTAATAACTTCATTTTTCTGCAATGTTTATTCACAAGAGTATAGTAAGTAAAATAATCTGTTCCTTTGATTTCTTTTAGTTATGTATTCTAATCAACTCCAAGAAGTTTTATCAGAGCAGGGAGTAAAATGTTCATCACACAAGGTGATAAAACGAAGGTATGGAAACTATGGCATTGAAAATTTACACTTAAGGAAAGAATGGGAATGTGTGGGGGACAGTAAATATTGGAAATTTTGCCATGATGAATATAATAAATATTGTATGACTATGCAATAAACATTTTATTACAAATAATTATCAAGAATATATAAAATCTCAGAAAAAATCTGAATTTGTTCCAAACAGATTTAAGGAGTGTTTTAGGTATCTTGAAATTATATCACTGCTGAATTTTTGGTAATATATCTTTCCTCTGAAAAGAAATTTGGAAAATTTAAAATGGAATCTATTACATGCTTAAGTTCATAGCAAGAAAAATTTGCAATATAGCATTAGTTAAATTTTCACTCAAACACTTGTATATACAAGAAATGTATTAATTAAGAATATATAAATAAGACTGATCAGATTGTTTTTACTTAATGAAAGTCTGTTTTTCTGTATTCAACAGTTCTTCCTTGTGCATAAATATTGTATTTTATTGATAGTAGGAAGAGCTGTACTTATCCATTATTACTTCATCAAAAATCAGGTGTAAATATTTGAGAAAAATTCTACATTTATACTAAATTTTCAAGATCTTTTAGCCAGGTCTGTACTGTAAATAGTTGAGTACATTTTTATTGATGAAATATGTAAAAAATGCCATGAAACTCATAAATACTTAATCATTTTTACAAATCCTAGAAAATATCAGTGTGCTCATTTTACAAGGAAGCTTTACAAAGGTAATGAATGCAAAAAAGTATTTAATCAGTGCTCAGAATTTATCATTCCAAGCATTCATATTCAAGGAAAGAATTGCAAGTATAAAGAATGTGGAAGAATTTTAAATAAAATTAAAAGAATTATTCAGTGCAAGAAAATTCATACAGAACAAATGCTTTACAAATTTAAGAAATATGCTAAAGCATTTAAAAATTTCTCAATGCTGTATCACAGTAGTGATAAACCCTACAGTTGTGAAGATTGTGGCAAAGTTTTTAATCAGAGGTCAGCCCTTACTAAACACAAGAAGAGTCATTCTAGAAAGAAACACTACAAATCTACAGAATATGGGAAAGAATTTATCGAAATTTCATACCTCACTCAACACCACAGGATTCAGAGTGATGAGAGACCATACAGATGTATAGAATGTGGAAAAGATTTTAAATACATCTCAACATTTACTCAACACCAGAAGATTCATGTTGGAGAGAAACCCTACAAATGTACAGAATGTGGGAAAGCATTTATTCAATTTTCACAACTTACTCAACACCAGAAGATTCATAGTGATGAGAGACCACATGAATGTAAGGAATGTGGCAAAGTCTTTAAACACAGAAAAGCCCTTATTATACACCAGAAGATTCATAGTGATGAGAGGCCATATGAATGTAAGGAATGTGGCAAAGGCTTTAAGAATCCTTCAAACCTTGTTAAACACCAGAAGATTCACAGTGATGAGAGACCATACAAATGTAAGGAGTGTGGAAAAGATTTTAAATGTATCTCAACATTTACTCAACACCAGAAAATTCATATTAAAGAGAAACCTTACAAATGTACAGATTGTGGGAAAGCATTTATTCGAATTTCACACCTTATGCAACACCAGAGTGTTCATAGTGATGAGAGACCATATAAATGTAAGGAATGTGACAAAGGGTTTAAGCACAGTAGAGCCCTTATTATACACCAGAAAACTCATAGTGATGAGAGATCACATGAATGTAAGGAATGTGGCAAAGGCTTTAAGGATTCTTCAACCCTTATTAAACACCAGAAGATTCACAGCAATGAGAGACCATACAAATGTAAGGAATGTGGAAGAGATTTTAAATGCATGTCAGTCCTTACTCAACACCAGAAGATTCATACTGGAGAGAAACCCTACAAATGTACAGAATGTGGGAAAGCATTTAATCGAACTTCACACCTTACTAAACACCAGAGTGTTCATAGTGATGAGAGACCATATAAATGTAAGGAATGTGACAAAGGGTTTAAATATAGTGAAGCTCTTATTCAACACCAGAAGATTCATAGAAATGAGAGACCATAAAATTGTAAAGAATATGGAAGAGATTTTAAATATATCTCAAACCTTACTGAACATCAGAAGATTTATACCACAGAGAAGTCCTACACTTGTAAAGAATGTGGGAAAGCATTTATTCAAATCTCAAAACTTACTGAGCACCAGAGGATTCACAGAGATGAGAGACCATAAAAATGAAAGAAATGGTGGCAAAGCTTTTAAACTCAACTCAACTCTTATTCAAAACCAGACTATTCATACTGGAGGGAAGCCCTATAAATGTAAATAATGTAGAAAAGCATTTATTCAGATCTCACAGGTTATTCAACAACAGAGGATTCTCAGTAATGAGAGACCATATAATGTAAGGAATGGCAAAGACTTTAATTATCATCCAACCCTAATTAAACATCACAAGGTTTATAGTGAAGAGACATAATACAAATATATTGAATTTAACAAACATTTTAAACTCAACCCTTACTCAATGCCAAAGAATTTATATTGAAGACAATCAAATGAATGCAAAGAATGAGACAAAGCTCTTAATTGGAGCTCATACCTCATTAAGCACCAGAGAATTTATACTTGAGAGAACCCCTAGAATGTCAAAATGCCTTTAAGTATTGTCCAACTCATAGTGTTTACCAAAGGACTCATAAAGTAGAGAAGCACTACAATTGTAAAAAATGTGGCAAAACTTACAATTAAAGCCCAACTCTTACTCAACAATAGAGGATTCGTACTAGAGAGAGACCATACAAATCTAGGAATGTGAAAAAGTCTCTCACAGTTGTTCACTCTTTAATACATTTTAGAGAAAACATATGAAAGATTGTGCAAATAAAAAGAATATGTCAAAGACTTTAGTAATTGCTCAAACATCATTAAACACCAGAGAATTAAAAGAAGTGACAAATTCTAATAATTTGTCAAATTTTTATTGAAATTTCAAACTCTCTTCAACATCAGAACATTCATATCAAATCCTCATGCAGGTAATAAATGCAGATATCCCTTATCAAAAATATATACTTTTGATAACAGCCAAATACTTTTGAGAACAAATATTCACAAATGAGAAAATTATGAGAAGAAATTCACAGCACCTGTCTCAATATGTATAATGATTAAAAGTGAGAAATTTTATGAATATGGATAATGTGGCATTGCCTTTAACTGTTGCTTAAAATATTCTGAAAGTTATAAGTTTATGTGATAGAAATAAAGATATCTTCATTTATCAATATAGTGCAGATAGTTCATTTCTGAAATGATATTGATTTATTATAAATCAAAATTATTATATATGTTCAGTCTTGAATGTTGGAGAAGATATAATTCCCCAATCATTATAGGAGAGGAAAAAGTGTAATCATTAAGGATTTTTACTTTGTATTTTTCTGGAGATTTACAATGGAATTTGAAATGCTATATTTATATCACACATGGATTTTGTTATTAAAAATAAGTAAATATTTCTCCATTTTTAGCAGTCATATATTTAATTATATTGAAATATATTGGTAACAATGTCAAATGATATTATTTGGTAAATAGTGTGTAGTGATTTCTCAGTCTTTTTAGGCAGTGTAATTATCTTCAAGGAATTTAGAGATTATTAGTTCCATAAATAATGTATTCACTATTTTTTCTTTTTGTAATCACATGGAAATTAAGACAGTCATAGAAAAGATATAAAAATATGACAGTAAATGCAGATTTCTGTTTCTTCTAAATAATTAAAATTATATGATGCAATATTTTTTCATGTGGCAGCCCTTTGTATCAACAACACATCCACACATTGGTTTTGACTGAAATTGATGTGAATATACAAATTTTACAATCTATTGGCTAATTTTAGTACTAAGAGAATCATGGAAGCATTAATTGCATGTGTGTGTAAGATAGAGAGAGATAAAATGTGTTTGCTTATGTCTTTCTTTAGAAGAAAAGCATTATTTAACTAAAAGATAATTTCAATATTGCTCATGTACTACAAGTAAACTAGAAAGTTTGAATGTCTGAAAATATCCAGGTTAGTTAAACTAAATTTATTTTTTTTTCCAAAATAGTGTGGTTCCTTCTTAAAAATCTCTATGTCAATTCTGTCTTTTCTGTTTTTTTGTTATTCATGCAAAACAATGTATGACTTTTACTTATTTCAAGTTTCTGAAATTTGCTACTTGACATTTTTAGGAATTTTTTAAGAATAATTTTAATGACATTTAGTGGCACTTAGTAATGAGATTGAAGATGTAGTTTCTCACTGAGGATGTTAACATATATTTTATTGGATTAACAATGCTCCAATATTTCTTTCTGAATTGCAGAATACTATCTCATATGAAGTTTATCATTTCAAGTTATGCCACATCATAAATTTTAGTGAATTCACTGGCCCTTTGATCAGGTGAAAACTGGGTAGGCTTCCTACATCTGATGTTGTTTTGATGTTTCTATGAAATAAAAATGACAAAAAAGATGGATTATAATACATTCTCTTAATAGAGAGAAAAAAGTGACTTTATAAGACAATTAGTTCATACCTCCATGCAGGAGAATGAAACATCCTGAGAGAAGAAATAACACTAATTTGGCATAAGGAGTGAGTAACTTTTTCAATGTTGCAAAAGTGACTCTGAATTTAAGATGTTTTATTTTTGTTGTTAATTAAATTCCATTTTTTATTGAATCTTTATTTTTAAGTTACATAAACATCACAGATATTCTCCTTAATGGCCAGTGTTGGGGCTTTATCTTTCTCACTTTTTATCTTACTTCATATCATCTTACAGAAATTTTATTTTAGTTTTGATGTGTAGTTCATATTTTTTCTAGTGGAAGTATAATATAATTTGTGAAAATATATAATGTATTTTGTTGGTTTGGGGTATTTCCTTAATTTAAAATTATGTATAACAACAGAGAAACATAAATTTTATGAAATTCAGAATGACCTTTCAACATGTGTATATGGCACATAAACAAGTCAGTAATTAGCACATTTTTCACCTCATATTTTTATTGCTGTGATGAGAACATAAAGAATCTTTTGTCTTGGTTATCTTGGAATCTACCACATTGTTAACAGTTATAGTCATTCTAATATGTTCTAGAACCATAGAACTTCTTTTCTTCCTAAGTATAGGAACTCCTCTCAATTTCACTTCTTCACTCCCCACACTTGGGTAACCATTTACTAATTGATTGCTTTTCTTCTGTGAAGTATCTGTTCAATTCCTTAGTCAATTTATTGATGAGGTTAATTATTTTAATGGTGTTAAGTTTTTAAAGTTCTTCATATATCCTTGGAGATGAATGCTCTTTCTGAGTTGCATGTCATAAAGATTTTTTTCTAATTCTGTAACCTCTTTCTTCATGTCATTGATTGTTTCCTTTGCTGAGAAGTGTTTTAGTTTGATTACATCCTATTTATTTACTCTTGATTTTGTTTCTAAGCCCATATGGTGGAGATTTGGGCCTGCTTGTTCTTCTGTTAGGCACAGGTTCTCTGTTCTAGTGGCCAAGTCCTTGATCCACTTTGAGTTTGTTACAGGGTGAGAGACAGGGGTATAATTTCATTTTGTTACACAAGCATTTGCAGTTTCCCCAGCACCTTTTTATTTGACGAGGTTACTATGATGGAGTAATGAGAACTCCACCAGAACAGGTTCCTGCTAAGGTGTGAGTCATGTAAAAAAAATTAAAAATACTTAAATAATTAGCAATTTTTTAAAGACAAAGAGAAAGCATGGATTTATTATGCAGAGTGCCTGATGGGTTTCCCAGTCCTGATAGCAACTGAAACTGAACAACTGAAAAATGCCCCAGTTCCTTATTTAACAGGAGTACATCAAAGGCAGTATTAGGTTTCAGTGGGAGGAGCTTTCTTTCCATACCTTTTTCCTGGTGTGGCAGGAGTCTTGCAGTAAACAGGTTGATTGGCATTTGGCAAGATATACCCATCCAAGGAAGGTTATGCTTGAACTTGATGGTGAGCTAAGACAGTGTGCAACTTGAATCAGGCATCCTCCAACTAGTGGGGTCCAACTGTGAGTTTCTAAACCAAGTTTTCCATCTTAATGCTTCCAACATCACTCAATTCTCTCAGCAGGATACATTTTCTCTAATGTAGGTTTCTAATACCTTTGTCTACTATGAGATAACTATATTTAGTGGGTTTTTCTCTATGACTTCCATTCTTTGCCATTGGTTTACATGTGTATTTTAGTGCCAATACCATGCCACTTTTGTTAATATGGCTCTGTAGTACAATTTAACATCCATTATTGTGATGCCTCCTGGTTTATTTTTCTTGCTAAGAATTGCTTTGCATATTTTGGATCTCATTTTTGACAAATGAATGTTGTGATTGCTTTTTCTATTTTTTTGCAGAATGTCATTGGAATTTAAATAGGAATTGTATTTGATATGTGTAATGCTTTTGGCCGTATGGTCATTTTGACAGTGTTAATTCTGCCTATCCAAGAGCTTAGGAAATCTTTCCATTATTGAAGGTCTTCTTCAACTTCTTTCTTTAGTATTCTGTACTTTTCATTGTAGAGGTCTTTCACCTCTACTATTAGATTGATTCCCACATATTTTGTTTTGTTTTTGAAGGTATTGTGAATTGTATGTTTTCAAAATTTCTCTTTCACTGGATTCATCACTGATATATAGCAATGTAATCAGTGGATGTTAATCTTGTATCCTGCTAATTTGCTAAATTTATTTATTAGTTTTAGAAATTTTCTGGTAGAAATTTTTTGATCTTCTAAATATAGAATCATGTCATTGACAAATAATGATAATTTGGGTTATTTTTCTCTTTCTATGCCTTTAAATTCTTTCTTTTGCTTTTTCTTGTTAGAATTTTAAGAATGATGTTGAATAAATGTGGTGAATCAGGACATATTTGTCTTGTTGCAGGTTTAGAAGGAATATTTTAAGTTTTTTCTCCATTTAAATTATGTTAACCTAGAGTTTAGCATATTTAGCTTTTACAATATTGAGGTACATCCCTGGTATCCCAGTTTTTCTATTGTTTTGAGCAGAAAGGGGCATAATATTTTGTTGAATACTTTTTCTGCATTTATTCAGATTATCATGTGATTTTGTCATTAAGTCAATTTTTGTAAAGAAATACATTTCTTGATTTCCATATGTTGAATTACATTTTCATTCGTGGGATGAACCCCAACTGGTCACAGTGAGCTACCTTTTTAATATAGATTTTTATGTGATTTCCCAAAATTTTTTTGCACCTATCTTTATGAGAAATGTTAGTCGGATGTTTTCTTTCCTTGAATTGTCTTTGGTTTCAATGTCAAGGTTGCACTAGCTTTACAGAATGAGTTTGGAATGGTGTCCTCCTTTTCTATTTCATGGAATAATTTGAGAAGTATTGGCATAATTTCTTCTTTGAAGATCTTGTAGAACTCTGTTGAGAATGCATCTGGTACTGGGTTTTTCTTAGTTGGTAGACTAAACTTGGTTGTAGACTTAAAATAGTATTTTAAAAATTAAATAATTTATGGAAGCAGTGTCTACAATAAGCTTGGCCTCTTTTTTCAGGTTTCGATTTTTGCATATTAAAGGTTTTATAGCTTTTTCTCCCTCCACACAATTTTTAATTTCTCCATATAATATATTTAGATGTATTTATAAACCCTCCAGGAGAACAGAAAGGCAGCAGGTATAGCCTCCTTCTCAAGAATGTGAGGAAAGAAATGCCAAGTTTGTCTTCATTTTCTCAGCCCTGTAAATCATGAAATATAGTCCCACAATTTCAGTGCTGCTGGGGCATCCTTTACATTAAATGTTCCATTTGTTTCATTTAATTTTCTCAGGCAAATTCTGAAAGATGATTAGGTGCTTGGCAGTGAGAACTGACATGAAGTCTCTTTAAGTTAGTCTCTTGTTTGATCCAGAGTTCTGTGGGCCCATCGTCATTGCCAAATTAAATAGCAGAGCCAGGGCTCCAGTGCAGGCATTCTCTTCCATCTCTTTAACACATGCCTTACCATTTTTGATCTATTTAACACTGAAAAAGTGATTGTAACTACTTTGTGAGTCATCACATGAATAGGAAGAGTGATGGGATAAATGATTTAATCTTACACTGCAGTTTTATCAAACTACATTTCTAATAAAATAATTATTGAGAGTCCATCCTCTTGATATAATGTTTTTGAAATGAATGCAGTGAGTTTATGTATAAATGCAGAGAAACAAAATGTATTCAACAAAGAACCCCTGTGAGAAAATAACAAATATCCTGTTAGCAGGATGAATCACAGGAGATATTTAAGTTTTAAAAGCTGAATTTCATAAAATTTGGAGCTGGAATTCCAGTTTTGATGGTGTGATAATTCCTACACCAAGATGTGTGTGTTTTGTGAAAAATCAGAAGACTACATTTCAGAAATAGGAGAAGGAGGGTTTTGGCTCATAAACTCCTTGGTGACATTAGCTAGAACTTCAGGGTAAGGATGGTTTGTTGAAAAAAACAAAGTGGATGTTTTTTGGTGGGGTACTGTTGAATGGACCCAGGGATGCTATACAATTAGATATATTCCCAATTCCCAGTCCTTTTAATTTTATTTTTTTTTATTTCGGGACAGTTTCTCACTAGTTGTCTTAGGACTTCACTAAGTTGCTGAGGCTTGTCTTAAACTTGGCAACCTCCTACTTCAGACATCCAAGTTTCTGTAACTATTGTGACATGAATGCCTAGCCAAAGTGAGCTTTAGACAAACAGCTTATCTGTTTTCTTGCCTCTCTACAGATAATGAAGTAACACACACATTTGTTGTAAGTGCAATAAAACTTTCAATTTAAAAGAAAATCAAATATTTTAAATCTAAAATCTAGTCATTGGTAAAAGGCAAAATGAAATTCAAAATGTCACAATCTTGTTGACATATTGTCACCAAAGAATAAAAGGGAATGTCTGCCATGAACATGTTTAAAAGAACTAAAAGTCCTCAGTTTGAATTGATATTGGTTGAAAGTTGCTGAAATATTTCTTAACTTAGAAACCTCTAAATGCGTATTCTTTCGTACACTGAAGGATACCTGAGGCCTGAGAAGACCCTGTAAGCTCCTGAGTCTCCTTCAAAAAATTCTGCCTGTGTTTCTCAGTCTTCTATCATTCTGCTCACAATGCATGAATTCAGACATGTGAGAAGCAGCATTAGGAACATCTCCAGTAGCATACACTAGTTACCATTTCTTTTCTTTTTAAATCATATATTCCTGAAGGTTGTATTTAATTTACCTTAATTAACATTCAAATCTATACTTTGTGATCATTCAGTAACTAGATAGAAAGTGTACTTGGAAGATATTTTTATGAAGATTGCTGTCAATTCTAGACATCATTAATCAAGATTTGGGTGATAAGAACAGCAAAAAACTCTTTAGAAAATAAAGTATTTCTTGGGAAAGATAAAATAAGTTTCCAACAGATTATTGTAAACTGCTCTTCTTTGCTACAGAATTTTCAGTAAAATTACACTAAAAGACTGTTGTATTTGTAGATCAATCAGTAGATTTCACATAACCAAAATATATCTTACTCTTTAAAATATCACTACTTATACAAAAATTGTTGTTTCAAATTTTTTGTTAATTCTCAGTGATTTTGCATGAGTAAAGAATAAAGCTAAGAGATCATTTGGGAGAAGGTGACCATTCTAAAAATTTTTAGGAATTGAGGGGCAATGATTTTTACATAGGATGATATAAACTGTAGACACATGTACAGACCTATGGTTGTCAATAAAAACATCAATCTTCCTGGCCATAAAAAAATAATTTTTTTTATTTTACTGCAGATTTGTGTTTCTTCTAGTATTTTCCTTTCCTTTTATCTCTGGGATTTTTTTTAAATTTAATGAATCTACATCAAAAATGACTCTTTTGGAAAACTCTTACTTTAAATTCTGTGTCCTTTCTCAGAGATATGCATTAGCAAAGAATAACTCAAAAGCTAAGGGATGAACTACATGAAACAGTTCCAGAATTATGACAGGTATCAAGGAAAAGTGTTTTTCAACCAGAGGAGATAATGACTGACACCAGATAATTGTACCTGGGCTATGTACACTATTATCACTATACAAATATCAGTCATGAAAATTTCATATTTTATATGATAATAAATTATGAATTATCCTACTCATTTCCTATATCTGCTCATTCCTAGGATATTCTCTATAATTTTGTGAAGTATATTAATTTCTAATACAAATTGTTAATTCATACCACATTTTACATTTTTGGTATTACTTTGGCTATTTTATTGATTAAATAAATTTAATATGACTTTAGGATACATATTGTCATACTCGCAAAAGCATGGAATAAAATTTGTTCCAGTTCAGTTCTGAGCAGTTCTTGTTCTCTTCTCTCACAACTCTATTAATCTCTCTGCAATTGATTTATAGTTTTTCAAACATTAACTTCTTGGTGTTGAGATTCTCATATATGGACTTAGGAAAGTACCTAAGTTCCTCTGAATTTTACTGAGTAGCCTCCTCTGCCTTTTCTACCTCTTTTTTCATTCAGATTTGGAGCTGAGGCTTCCAAGATGAAGTTCTATGCCTCAGATGACTTTAACTCAGCTCTGAGTAGACTGGTAATCTTGGTGTGGCATCTCACATTTGACAGTACCTTTCTTGCAGTAGGCAGAGAGGGCATTCCCAGAGAAAAGAAAAGTACTTTCTTCCATTCTCTGACATTGGTAAACAATAATCTTCTGGATGAAAATATTTTGCATGTAGCTCTAATTTTTTGAAGATGGTGAGCTGTTTTTTTTTTTTTCTGAGTACCAGTCATAATAAAGAAATCGAATGTGTCCTATATTGATCCACAGTAGTTAAGGTTTGGAATAAAATAAAATGAAACACAAACCTATGTAATGGTATATGGGAATGTAAAAAAACATTTAATAAATATATTTCTCATGTCTGTCTAAAATAAAAAACTCAAGAGTATTGACACTCAATATCAATGACTCTATTCCATGGCAGTGTTTGATTTCCAAGTGCTTGATTATGAGAAGAAATCCTGGAGAGTAAATGGAGATATCTACTGATGGATAGAAAAGAAGCAAGAGAGGGAGGAAGAGTGGGAAATAGAGAATGAAGACAGAAGGTAGCATTCAAGACACATGGGATTGTTTTGTGTGAAAACAAAGAAGTTAAATAGGTCTCCTTCCAGAGTGAGCCAGATTTGTCTTCACTTTTTTAGTTGCATCTATTGTTAGGATGCATTTTGACATGATCACAAAAACATGGACAATAATTAACTCTAATTTTGTCCCCAGCACTCATCCTTAAACCTGTTTTTCCCTGTTCTCTGTCTACTCTATTGAGCCCTCTGCAATTTAATTATAGTAATTTATTTTAAAATTAGTGTCTAGTGAAATTAGTGATTTGGCTTTTCTGGCATATGAGCTCTGAGTAAAGTCTTTCCTTACTCTGCACAAGTACATTGTGGAATAGAATAAAATGAAATGAAATATAAACTTATGTAATGGCTTATGGGAATGGAAAAACACACAAGCACTTAAATTTAAATAAGTACAAATTCAGAAGTGCACTACTGAATGATGGATCTCGAAATAGTGCACTCAACATCAGAGATTTAAACAAAAAAAAATATATCTCTGTTAAAATACAAAAATGACAACCACTAGAGTGAACCCTGAATTTCAACAATAGGCCATTTTGAAGAATAACTAAAGATGTGATGGGAGTTATAGATCACAAACAAGAGAATCTAAAGTATTTCCAAGACACAAAATTCTTTTTATTTGCTTGAAATTGCTTACATCCACCACAAACAAGCCTCATACCTAATGTCTCCGATTTCATTCTTTAAATGTAAGTTCTTTCAAACACATGGTCCTGTATCATTTCTTACCGTACAAAGCACAATCAAAAAATTCCCAGAACCATAGCAATGATGAGAACACCACATACTTCACACAATTCTACAAAGTATGGCTTCAGAACATCCATGAAATCAACAAAAGTCTGTAAAAATTCTTCATTTGAATTGAAGCTGGAACTCCAGTGATTAAGGGATAGGATACAAAAATAGAGCCACGGGTGAGCCTGCCCACTGGGTAAAGCTCGGCTCGGGTGGCAGGCCCAGATAGAGGTGGCTTATCGGAGCAGGGCAGGGCAGCTAGAGTCTTCCACAGGCAGCCCTGTGCACTCCGGCACTGGGCCCCTCCCACACAGCCAGCTTCTCCAGGTTCTTGGAGCAGGCCCCCTAGTGAGAGCCTTTCTGATCAGAACAAACTCCAAGTCCCGGAGCCAGCGCGGCATGCTCCATCCTGCAAGTGGCTTCAGGGACCAGGACAGGACAGCCAGAGACCTCCCCAAGCAGCCTGGACCCCTGCCGTGGGAGGTGCCTTTCAAGGCTAGCTTCTCAGAACAGACCACCCAGTGAGACCCTTTCTACATAGAGACAGCCACAAGTCCCCAAGCCAACGGAGAGCTTTGAATCGCAAGCAGCCTCTGGGATCAGGGCAGGGCAGCCAGAGACCTCTTCAGGCAGCTCTGCCCACTCCGGCCACAGGCTCTTTCCATGGGGCGATCCAAGATGGTGGCCTAGAGGGTGACTGCATCTCCAGTCGCTCCAGAACCCAGGACTCAAGAAGGGGAGGCATTGAGAGACTTGGACAAAAATAGAGTCACAGGGTGAGTCTCCCCCACTGGGTGAAACTTGGCCTGGGCAGCAGGCACAGATAGGGGTGGCTTATCAGAGCAGGGCAGGGCAGCTAGAGTCTTTCCCAGGCAGCCTTCCACACTCCGGTGGTGGGCTCCCCCCACACGGCCAGCTGCATGGTGCAGGCCCCCAGTGAGAGCCTTTCCGCACAGAACCAGCTCCAAGCCCTGGAACCAGTAGGGGGCTAGGGGCAGCTTTCTTTGGAAGCACTGCATTATCAAGTTTCTCCAAGACTTCAGGCTACTGAAGGCTGGGAGGTGATACACTGGAAATCTACCAGGACACTATAAGCCAATAGAGGAAATCTGCAATATCTCAGATTTCCACTGACATCTGACCAATATGAGAAAACAAGGGAAGAAAATGTCCCAAACACAACTAGATACTACATCAATAAAACCCAATGACAGCACAGCAGAAGAAATGTCAGAAAGGGAGTTCAGAATGTACATAATTAAAACAATCAGAGAAGCAAATGAGATGAAAGAGCAAATGCAGGCATTGAAGGAGGAGATGAAAGAGCAAATGCAGGCATTAAATGATCTCACCAATCAACAGTTAAAAGACCAAACACGGGAAGCAAGAGATCATTTCAATAAAGAGTTAGAGATACTGAAAAAAAAAAAACTGAAATCCTAGAAATGAAGGAAACAATAAACCAAGTTAAAAACTCCATAGAAAGCATAACCAATAGGATAGAACACCTGGAAGACAGAAGTTCAGACATTGAAGACAAATTATTTAATCTTGAAAACAATGTTGGCCAAACAGAGAAGATGGTAAGAAATCATGAACAAAATCTACAAGAATTATGGGATATCATGAAAAGGCCAAATTTAAGAATTATTTGGATTGAGGAAGGCTTAGAGAAACAAACCAAAGGAATGAACAATCTATTCAATGAAATAATGTCAGAAAATTTCCCAAATCTGAAGAATGAAATGGAAAACCAAGTACAAGAGGCTTATAGAACTCCAAATAGGATACCAATTTTTAAATACTCACTTTGGGCCATCAGCAGAAATAGTAATATGCATTCAATATAAACTCCCTCATTTCTTAAAAACAAAACAAAACAAATAAAAAACAATATCTTCCCAACGCACCATACAACAGACGGAGAAAATGCAGTACAAATATCAGCTCTCTTTTGTCATCATTTCTAGGGTTCCCAGCTGACATTTAGGCTGACATGGAGCAGGCCCAAGTATACAAGTCCAATTCATTTGCAGAGATACTGGGAGTATGCCCCAGAAGTCTACTACTTCCCACAAACTACTGCAGTTGACTTTTGAATTTCATGCCATAAAATTCTGGTGTGTTTTATTCTTCAAGAACTTGCTGATTAAATACATCAGCATTTTCATGAGAATGTTATAAACTATCAGCTCCTGACAGGTATTTCATCTCTAGAAATGCCTACTCTTAAGAAATCCAGGTCACAAGGGGACCTAGTTTCTACTACAGCATCTTGCTGGAAACTCATTGGAATGAACTTCCATTTAAAAGTGCTACTTTTTTAACTGTGTTCTATTCAGTTGATTTAACACAGGAGAAAATGTTGAGAAACTGAAACACTGGCATTATTTGAAGAGGAACAGAATGGTAGGTGACTGGATCCTCTTCTGTTCTGACCCTGTGAAATGCTCTGCTGGAAAACCATGTGAAGGTAAAAATTTCTAATGAATGTTTAATTTCATATTTGAAAGCATTTCTGCCAGAAACCTTAGTTTCATGACAAGACTCACAGTTCTGAGGGGAGGTGATATGAGAGAAACATTTTTCCATGTCTAGTTAAAGAGGAAAATGGTTGTAGTTGAACACAGACCAATTTTCCCAGTGAACAGATTTGGCCTGGGGCAGGAGGAGAGGAAGGCACATGGGAGAAACATTATATGCTCAGGTTATTATTTAATGAGCATTTTATATTGATACAATTAGCCTTTGTAGACATGGTGGGGGTAGGCAGCTTTTCAGGGCTCTGCTTGGCCCTTCTCAAAGTGTGACTGACCAGGCTTCAGCATCAACACACAAGTGAACTTGACTATGTGTGACCTTAGACCCACTGTGCTCCTTGAGTGACTTCAGTGTGGTCTGACTCTTCTGGCTTCCCTGACATGGCCCTTGTGAAGGAAAGTCCCCTTTTGAACAAGAAGGGGGATGAGGTTGGCAGGGTGTCCCACCTATGATGCCAGGCACTCAGGAGGTTAAGCAGAAGGATCAAGTTTGAAGTCACCCTGAGCATCTTAGAGAGACACCAGGGTCCCAACCTGAGGGCCCTCCCCATCCTGACAAGTAGGAGGAGGTGAAATGGAGAGGGACTCAGGGTATGGGTCAGGTTGAGGCTGCCTCTGAGAGCAGCATACACCTTGAGCTTGGTGTTTGAGAACTTGGGGTTTGGGTACACTGCCACCCTAATCATCACCAGGATACCTGCTGCTTTTAGTAAATCCCAGAAACTCTTGGAAAGGAGAAATAGGGGGTGAGAAGAGGAGAGAATCTGGGCCCTTCTTGACCAAGCATCCCCAGCTGTGCTGCAGTCCTGCAGTTACACAAGGTCCATTTGCTTACTTCCCCAGGAGTTCAGGCATTTTAGCCTCCTATAAAACACTTGCCCCTGGGGAAATCTGTGGGGGAGGCAGGGTGATAATAATTACATGCCACACTCCCCAAGTAGCACTGGGGACTCTGGGCAGGTCTGTGGTGGAGGGGCAGGTCAACCTGGTCACAGGTGACCTGACTGAAAAGTCCTAGGGACAAGGAAAGATTGAGGTCCCATGGTCGACTTTCATCCCACTTGACACTGAGGACCTCACAGGAGAATGTGACTCTTGCTATCAGTGTCAAAGACCCAGTAAATCATGTCTGGGTATGGTTCCAGTAGGGACAGATACTAAGCAGTGTGCACATGCCAGGTAAGGGCTGGAAAAGGGGAGGGGAGAGGAGAAAAACAGGTGTCTCAGGGCTGATCATGAGGGACAAAATGTGAAAGACCAAACTTTGGGTCCCTGTGCACATGGTGGGGCAAAGAGACCCCTGGTTCCAGCAGGCACTGGATGGAACACTGAAGCTCTGTTACACATTGTGAACTAATCCCTGATGCCTGGACAGTACCCCCAAACCAGACATTCATAAACTCAGTGACAACAATATCAGAAACAAGCTGAAACCAGACTTTTCAGACCTCAAACTGAAGCCAGAGGTCATTAGGTCTAAAGAAAGGTTACACTGGTGGACACAGATCATACTAAGGGCCTCACACCCTCTCCAAGGGCTTGATAACAAAGTCAGCTGTGCCTGTCCTTCCCCCATGCCATTATGACATCAGAAACTGTATGGGAGTTAAGGAGAGAGGCTGGCCTGGGCACTGTTCCCAGACCACCATGGGGAGAGGACACTGGGGAGGAGAGGATACAGGAAAGATCCCATGAGGCCACAGATCAGCCTCAACATCACATCAGAAAAGCAGACAAAAGGAGAACAGTGAGCACTATATTCACCTGATTACTAAGTACATAAACTGTCCTGTGAGCCAGGCCCCCAGACCAGCAGTACTCAGTGTCCTCTGCCCTGGGGTTGAACACTCATCACCTAGGAGTTCTCAGGCTTCTCTGGGTTCTTTATTTAGGCTCCTCTCACACACCATTGCTCAGGGTCTTCTGTGTCCCATGGGTGAATTCCCTCTCACATCAGTGCTCTGTCTCCTCTCAGTACTGTTGGTGGGAAAACTTCACCCCCCAGTTCTCATTCTCGACTGAACCCTAGGTAGTATTGTTCTCTTAGAGAACTCTCAGTCACATTTTGGCCAATGTACATCTCTGGACTTAAATGCATGTACAGACCAACACTACTGAACAAACTTGGAAAGTGTGGATACTTCCTATTTCCAACAATATCAGTAGGCCTTTGGTGATGCCACACAGACAGCCTCCTCACCAATGTCTGAAAACACAACATAATTTTAATGGTTGTCAATTCCAATAGCACTGAGAACCTCATTTCACCACTCATAGTCCATCATTTCCACAATTTTGCTCAAGTGACTCAGCTCTTATGAGTGATGTAGTGATGTAGTATGCCCAGGATTTCTGCCATCCCTCTGATCAGTGGATGGAAAGCTTATATTTAATTATTTTCAAGATCTTCTCTGATATATCACTGACTGCTCTCTTTTGATGAGAGATAAAACCACCTAAGACCTCTGGATCAGGCACAATGAACATGTTCAAGATACAGTCTAAAATGTTGCCATGGACAATTTCCCATCATCATGGAGGAGTTCTTCAGAACATTTATGAAGCACCACTGTCCTACCACTCCTGAAGTAAATGTGAACTTTTCTCTTGAAAATGATCTAGGGGCTGAGTCATCTTGATTAACACCCCTCTCCCAACAGAGGACATTCTCCTCTAGTTCCTGTGGTCAAGCACCCCTCATCTAACTCTGCTCAATCTCCTCTGGGTCCTTCCCTAAATCTCCACTCACCCATCATTTCTAAGGGTACTTTGACTACTGGGGCTGAGTGCCCTTCACCCACTAGTGCTCAGACTCTACTAGGTCCTCTTGATGATAGTCCCTTTTCTAACATTGCTCAACATTCTGTTTTAGTTGCTAATTCACCTAACCTGATGTTACTCATTCTTCTCTGGGTCCTGTGAGTGAGCCACCTTCAACTAACAGTGCTTAGTTTCCACTGTGTATTTTTTCTGTGCTACCTAAACATTCCTTGCTCATTCTACCCTTGTCCCTTGGGTGAGTTTTCCTCACCTAAGAGTTCTCAGTCTTCTCTCTGTCATGTTCTAGGTTCCCCAAGGCTATCCTTGCTCAGATTTCTCAACTAAAAGTACTCAGTCTTCTCTGGATCCTGTCCTTAAACTCCATTCATACACCATTGCTCAGTGTCATCTGAGTCCTGTGGATGAGTGCATCTCTTCCACCAGTGCTCAGTTTCATCTGGGTATTCTATGTGGATAGATTTAATCTACCATTGCCCACTCTCCAATGAGACCTAGGCAACCTGGTTTCCTTAGTGAATTCTCTGGGAGAGTCCTGCTAATGTCAATATACCATCTCAGCCTTACCTGTGTATCCATGCCAATGAGACTGTGGACAGTTAGAGAGATGTGGTTGCTTCCTCTTTTAAACAACATTAATAGGCCATTGCTACTAAATGCAGACAGGCTCGTCACCAATGCCTGAAGCCCCAAGACAATTTAAGTGAGGTCAATTCCCACAGCACAGAGAACTTAATTCTACCACTTATCATTCACCATTTTCACACCATTCCTCAAGTGATATAGCATGCCAGTATTTCTGACATCTTTCTGAACAGTGGATTGAAAGTATATATTTAAGTATTTTCAGGATATTCTCTGATATTTCACAGACTGCTCTCTTTTGACAAAAGAGAAAAGCTCCTAGGAACTCTGAGTCAGGCACATTACACCTTCAAGGGACAGTGTGAAATATGGCCAAGGACAATTTCCCATCATAATAGAGACTTCTTTTGACCTTTGATAAGGGACCGCTGCCATTTATTCCTGAAGTGAATGAAACATTGGTCCAAGGGACACTTTCAAAAATTCCCAAAACTCTGAGTTCTATGGGTGAGAACCCCTCTTGCAGAAGACCTCTGTCTCCTCTGTATCCTGTAGTCAAGCACCCCATATCTATCTTGGCTCTGTCTTCTCTGGGTTTGACCCTAAACCTTCTCTCAACAAACAATGCCCAGGGTCTTCTGAGTTCTTTGTGTGAGCACCCCTCATCCAGAAGTTCTCAGTATATTTCAGGACCTCTGTTTGAGTGTACCTCATGCAGCAGTGCTCTGTGCCATGTGCTAAGTTCCCGTTTACAATCTTATCTCAACCTCATGTGGCTTCTGTGTGTGATCATAAGTAGCCTAATATTGCTCAGTCTTTTCTGGGTTCTTTCTTAACCTAACATACCTCACCATTGCTCTGTTTCTTCTGAGTTCTGTTGGTGAGCACCACTATTACAATAGTGCCCAGTCTTCTCTGTTTCTTTTTCCTGAGTTACCTAACCATTCCTTCCTCATTCCTCTCTGGGTTCTTTTGGTGACTGCCCCTCACTAAAGAGTACACAGTCTTTTCTCTGTCTTTTTGTGTTTTCCTTAAGGCAAACCTTGCTGAGACTGCTCTTTGTCTTGTGGGTGAGTGGCCCTCATCTGACAGTTCTCTGTCTTATCTGGGTCTTGTCCTTAATCTCCATTCATACACCATTTATCAGTGTCATATGAGTCCTTTGGAGATCTCCCATTGCACACAGGAGTTCAGTTTTTGATAAATATTGCTATTGACTGAGACTTTCCCTCCAGTACCCTTTCCCCTCCATGTTCTCTTGGTGATTGCACCTCATCTGGTAGGGCTTAGTACTCTTCTGGATCTCTGTGTGAGTACCCTCACCCAGCAGTGCTCATTCTCATCTGAGCCATGTGCTATGTTCCCCTAGTCAATCTTTTCTCTGCCTCATCTTCCTTCTGTGTATGAGCATATACAGTCTAAGAGTAGTCAGCATTCCCTGGTTTCAGTCTTAACCTCACCTACCACACCATTGCTCAGGGTCTTCTGAGTCCTGTGGTGAAAGTCACTCATGCACAGTCGCTCATTTTTGCTGAATATTATTACCAAGCACCCCTTAGTTTTCTGTTCTCACTCTGCTCTTCAACCTCTGGTGAGTACCTATCACCCACCATTACTCAGACTCTTCTGGATTCTACGGATTTGCACTCCTCATCCACCAGTGTTCTGTCTCCTCTGGGTCTGTGGGTGTGTGTCCTTTCCCAAAAGTGCCCAGGCTACTCCCTTCCTTTTTTTAATGCAAAAAAAAAAATCAGATCAAAGGGAACATTTGTTGCACTCAACTCCTTTGTGCAAAATAAGTGGGTGTTCCTGGTGGAAATGATGCTATTTTTGAATGCAGGAAGCAAGTTCCACACATTTCTGTAGTTCTTCACCATGGATTGGCTAAATAGATATGCATTTGTGCTTTATTAGCCTTTGCAGGATCACTGTATTAATTGGAGTCAATGGACAAAACAAGAAACTATCCTACAGTAGGAGGTAGCTGCTCATTTCCCTGTTGTGGATGCTTCAAGTGACCCAGGGAGGGCATGGCCAGGAAGGGAACTGAATTAGAGCAGTGTTGTGTTTGCCTGTAAACATGAATCAGGTGCATCCTGACTAGGGATATTAGATAGACTGGATACCTATGAATGTGAATCAGGTGAGTCCTAAGCAGGTGTGAGGGCAAGATTTGGTGCAGCAATCCTCAATTCACAGGTGGGAGAACAACAAGCCAGCCGTGCCTCATTCAGTTTCTGATTCTGGAAGTCATGGTGGGCTGACAGGTCCAAGTGCATAGTCCTTCCCATGTCCAGCACTGACTTCTACACACAGGTTACCAGACACACATGGTGCCTAGAGAGGTGTAGCATATCTGGAAGTGTTTGGGTGCAGGGCCAATTCTGTCCATAGCCCATGTGTGGAGGCTCTCCCAGACACTGCATTTCCTGCTCCCAGCCAGGGTCAAGGGCTGATGTCCTCCCCAGTCTCCTCCTTTCCTGTGTTCCTTCCTATTGCTCTTTTCCTGTGGCCACCTTGGTGCATACCTCTTGAGGAACCCAAACCCCTGGGAAAATCTGGGTTTTGCCTCTGCTCACCTTCACTGAACCTGAAGTCAGAGATTTAGAATATCACACTTGCTTCCATGCAGAGAAATCCATAGGGACTTTCAGGAGAAAAAGAATCCACTGACACTAAGATGGAGGACACAGTCATTCACCCTTGTGAGGTCTGAGGACTCAGCACTTGGTAACATAAATAAAAGAGGGAGAGGGATGTCAAAATGCACACTCTTCTTGGGCAAAGTCTTTCTTAACATGAAAATACCAAGTGCCAGTGAGAAGGAGTTAAAATGGACATTTCCAAATATTCAAGTCCAAAGAGCCAGTGGGAAGAACATAAAAAGCTCATTAGAAATGAGACAAGAACATGCCACAGACCCAAGCTCACCTTCCTGGGGTCACTGATGCAGATGGAACAATCAGAGGATGCTCTGCCACTGGACCATGTCTAGAAATTGTGAAGCACTTGAAAGGAGAGTTGTTCATGCAGTAAGGCAGGAGGGTCCCATGAAATGTGCAGGGCAATGTGATGTGGAATTTGTTCTTCAGAGAGGGAGAAAGAGCTCAAGTGGTAAACAGTGAAGGTAAAACAACAGAGGAATTGGACACAGTGCAACTGCAAGAACACCTGGAGAGTGGGAACAGGGGCTGTGGGATGGATTTAACTGAGGTGCCCTGGTTCTGCACATGTGTGGTTCTGCAGTTTGACAATGGGACTGTGTGCATTTGTGCACAGGTAGGATGTCAAGGAAAACTGTAGTATTCCTTAGCATGGTCCCTTGTGAAACATTTGTTTTCTGGAAGATATAGAGCAGTCCTCACACATCGAGCTCTGCTCTGGCTGCTTACCTCTTTCTGGAGAGCGCTGTACCTGAAAGTTTCCTGCAGCATTCTCCCAGCAGCCCTGTAACTTACTCCAAAAGGCCCCATCCTCAGTCTCACCTTGGCCAGGCCTGTATGCCAACCTCAAGAAGGCATTGCAACAGAGCTGAACTCATCATTCTTGAGGTCAGACTGGGCCCTCTCTGAGCTGCAGGACTGCTCTCCTCAGGAGTAACCCAATCTGGCACTGAGCCTCCTCTGGGGTGCTCTGGAGGCTCCAGGGAGAGCCAGACTGTGGAATATTGGTGGAGAGGCAGAGAAGGTGAGTAAACATTGTGTGGGGGTTGTGGGGAAGGATTGGCAGTGTGCTGGGAGGGGGCACCCATATGGGCTCTGACCTGAGGGTATGAGGGTAGGAGGAGGCTCCTGGTTTTACACTCCTGTGGAGATTGTAGGGCAGAGCATCCATGGTTCTGAGCATCCTTTATGCCCTGAGTAGTGCCAGATACTCTACACACATGGGGTCATGTACAATCTGTATCAAAACTATAAGGGATCAGTGATTGCCTCAGCTTCCAAGTGGCAGAAGAGATTCAAGGGGTTGATGTTCATTTGCCAGTGTTACCCAAGCAAAGAGGGGCAAGTCAGATACCAAAACCTAGACCCATTTGCCCTAGGGCCATGCTCTGAGTGGTACAGGCAGCACCATACAGGAGGAGGATGCAGACAGGAGCTGGTCAAGGAGGAACAATTCCTGTCCTGTGGCCTGTGAGGCTGTTCTGCCTGGGTGTTCCAGTGAGATTACAGGCAGAAGTTACTGAGGGATCCCCACTTGGTGGTGGGCTCATTCAGATACTTAGGCTTTCCTATATTTAACTTCAGGAGCACAGATCATCCTGTGTGTACATAGGAGATGAGGTACAAGGCCAGGGATCAGTTCCAGACTTCGTTCAGTACTGTGCACATCCAGATCAATATGAAAATGAGAAAAAGACCAAGATAGAAACCAGGCAATCACATCTAGAAACACCTAGCTGAGCCCAGCATATGACTGTGACCAGGGGCAAGTACAGGCATGTGAGACAGGGTGAGACTGGTACTTCTGGGTACTCAACTTCTCCACAGGAGGTCGGGGATCATACTGGAACCTGATGCTGGCTCTTGATACATCTGTCTCTGAATGTTTAAACCTACATATATTTGTTGATTTGAGATACTGCATGTGGAATTAAGGATCTTTCTGCCAGACAATTTTTTAATTTAAACACAGGGTCTTACTAAGTGGCCCAGACTGGTCTCAAACATGGGATTCTGGAACCTCACACACCTGGTAGCTGGTACTCCAGGTGTGGCCACTTCACCATGCCCTGTGGATGTTGTATCCCAGTGACTACACTCAGGGGAAGACTCCTGCACTGTGAGATAGATCAGAAGTCTCTTCTTCAATGACCTTATTTCAGATTCTGGATATCCTGAGTCTTTGGAGGACAGTGTGGTCCTGGGGCAGATTTTGTCTTTGCCTGGGAATGTGGCTGCAGATTTTTTGCTGACCAGATCTTGGACAGTGTGTCCAGGACACAGGTGAGAGGGATAGAATGATCAACCTGTGTGTACATAGGAGATGAGTTTCTCCATAACTGGAGAAAAGTATCTGATCTTGGTTGTTTGATTTATGACCCTGACCTGAGGCACTAATAACCCTGCAGAAAGGAAAGATTTGTAGTGAAAATACAATAGAAATATTTGCCTCCCTCCAGAAGCAAGGCAGTGTGTGTTATTTTGGAAATCCCAGATGACAGGTGTTACTGGCCCTATGAGATGATGGCCTGGTTCAGTGCTCTGGAGTGGAAAGGAGATGTCCTCATTCAGCCTGGTCAGAGATAGAGTGGAAGAGTCTACCATGTGCCTTTCTGATCAGCATTGGCAGTGGAATGTGAAAGCCTTTACTGCTTCCTCTGGCCTCCATATCTTTGCTCGCAGACCACAGAGATGCTGGGAGGCTCTGGGTAAAAGTCTCGGGTAGGCTCCATGCAGGTCATCAGTGCCCTCATCGCCTCCACCTACCCAGAGGTTTCCATGGCAATGGATGCTGATTTGAAAAACAATAAAGAAAGAATTGAATTGCAGGTATAATGATTTCCAATGGCCCTGGGTGTGAGTTATCAGCCAGGGTCACCTGGTCACTATGCTGGTGCCTCATTGACCCCGCAGATGGATCACCTGGGAGCTTGACCCAATCACAGAGGGACTCCCAGCTAGAACTGTAGGAGTCACAATACTGAAGGGATAGATGAGAAAGAGGAGATATGGGCTCTCATCTCCAACTTTAAAGAAAGCTCTGTGTTTGGGAACTGTGACCAGGTGCATGTACTTTAGGGAATGGATGAGGACTGGGTGGGTCTCAGAGAGCAAATCTCTGGATGCACACAGGGTCAGGATGATTGGGAGTGAGAAGAGAGGTAGGTCTGAGCACATGCTGTGAGCCCCATATCTTCACAGATGTCTCAGGGATCTTTATGGTTTACAACCACAGATCCTGGGCAGTAGGGGAGTCCCATGAGGTAAAAGGGACCCTGGGCATTTGGACAGGACATAGATTGCAGCCAGGGAAACTGGAGTCTTGGTTGAACAAGAGGCAATTGCTGACAGGGTCACTGTCCACTGCAAGTTCACCTGCTACTGCACATGGCACACCCCAGGCATGTACTTCAGGACTACAGGTAAAGCTTAGCTGAGAAAACTGTTTTGGTGTTCACTTTGGCTAAAAGGGTATTTTCCACTGAATCCTACAGTCTGTCACTTCCCTTCTGAGCAAGTATCTGATCAGCTCAAAGGATGGGAAAACATCCATCCCAGCAACCCAGGCCCAGAGCACTTGGTGGACAATGAGCAATATCTTCCAAAGCAGTTGCTCAGGAGGGAGAAATTGTCAGGAGGGAGGAATTGTCAGAGTGAGGCTGGCCAGGTGCCAAACCTATCAAACCAGAATCCTGGTCAGGATCTGACCAGGCTTCTGAGCAGCTTGTGAGATCCTGACCAACTTCTGAGCAGCTTCCCCATCATCCACTAGGGAGCTGGTGCAGAGCTCTGTGTTCTTCTCACTCACAATCTCTGAGTGCCCTTGAGTTAATCTCTGCATCAACCCAACATACAGGATCAAATAACACAGTGCCCCACACTCCTCAACTCTGCAGGATGCACTAGATGGGGGATGGAGACAGGACCCAGTTAAAATGAGAGAACTTCAAGAATGTTCAAATTGCTTTTTCCTCAGTGCCTGTCATAATTGCTGCCAAATTCCCAGCTCCCTGCAGACAGCCATTCCCTGCACAGGAAGGGAGCTTGGCCAGGCCACAGCCAGACACAGGAAGGAAGGGAGACTAGGGACACTGACTACACTCTCTCCACAGCCCCAGATTGCCACTCACATGTCTCCTTCCTTAGTGCCTGTGGATGGCAGTGCTGTTGTGGATGGTGTTGCTAGATCAGCTTCTCCTAGTTTTGGCCAAATTGTGATCAAATTCATTTTTTTCTTATTTCTGATACTAGCAAAGGTCCCAGCCCATCAGGAGTGACTCCAGATTCTTGGGGGCCAAGAAGACTAAAGGCCCTCCCAGGTGTCTGCTGCCCTGCAGGGACTCCCAAAAGTCCTCTGCCTGCTGACTCTGGGCTCCTCACTGAGGTGCTATTCATGTCCCCTGAACAGTGGTGGTCATGAACTGGGCCTGGGGTGTCCCAGCTATCAGGGTCTCCTAAGTCCCCTCCTCGACTCCCCACCCTCCTTACCTTCTCCTATGCCAGTTCCCACAGTAAGTCCTGCTAAGGATATGGAACTCCACATGCCCAGCCCACCCCAAGCTGCTTCTCAGCTTCAGGAAAGGCAACTGGGCACAGTAAGTGCCAAAGAGAGAGTTCACAGGGGAGGGCCCATGAACCTGGAGGCTCACCCTGTGGTTAATGTCCCCTCGCCAGTTCTGCATTGAGGGAGGCTGCAGCTGCAGACCAGACCCATGGAAAAATGGGAGGACATGGGGCAGAGTCCTTGGGTGGGAATTTCCTGGACCTGGCTAGCAGATGGACAAGTTGTGTGGGTGAAGGTCAAAGGAAGTTCACAGTTCCAAAGTCATGCATAATATCCTCAACATGACTTCTGACACTCAAGTAATATCTACAATGTGATTTCTTTATGTCATAATAACCTCACTCTGACCTCTGACACTCACATTATATCTTAATTGTGACATTTGACACTCTCATAATACACTCACTGTATCCAATGACACTCAGATTATATCCTCACCCTGACCTCCTACACTCACATATATCCTCAATGTAATATTGCAGTCACATCATGACCTATGTCTGTCTTCTGGAATTGTTATAATACCCTCAATGTGGCCTCTCACACTTGCCTACTGTCCTCACTGTGACCTCTCACAATCACGTAATAGGCTCACTTTGATCTTTGGCACTCACATGTTAGCCCCTGTTCTGTGACATTCACATAATACCCTCAATGTGACCTCTGATATTCATAGTATATTCTCAATAAGATCTCTGATATTCACCTAATATATTGAAGTTGGTCCACAATGTTGACAAAATATCCCTACTGTGGCCTCTGGCATTCACATAATATTCTAAATTTAATGTCAGATACACAAATAATATCTTCATTGTGGTCTCTGAATGTCATGTGATGACCTCAATGTGCCCTGGCACTCACTGAATATTCTCACTGAGATTTCTGACACTTACATGATATCTTCAAAATTGCCTTGGACATTGAAAACTTATACTAAAGGAGGTCTCTGTCTTTCACATAATGCCCTCACTGGGGCCACTTAAACTCACATAATTGCCTCACTGTGAAATCTTACACTAATATAACACCCTCACTGGGGCCACTGGCATACATTGATACACTTAATACCCTTACTTGGCCTCTGACACTGACATAATATTTTCACTGTAACCTCCAGCACACAGTAATATCCATAATGTGACACCTGACATTTCCATATTACCCTCACCATTGGTTCTGACATTCACATATTATGTTCCCTATGACACTTTTCACTCTAATAATGCTCAGAGTACACCTGAAGTGCTGATATAACAGCCTTAGTATGTCTACTGACACATCATCCCTTCATTGTGTCCTCTGATCCTCACATAAAACCTTCAATGTGACTTCTGACACACAATAGCATCATCATTGTGACTTCTGACTCTCATATTTTACCCTCACAAGGACCTCTAACACTGAAAAAATATTGCGATTGTGACCTCTGACAATAAATAATATTCTCAGTTAACCAATTACATTGATATAATATCTACACTCTGACCTCTGACACTCATACCCTCACTTTGAGCTCAGACACTCCCTTTATTCTCATGCTTTAGACTCGAATATTCACAAGATAAACTCACTGTGGTCTTGTCACAAAATGTCCTCTTTGTGACATTTGACACTTACATAGTACATTGACTGGGACTTCTGAAACTCATACAATATCCTCACCTGCCTTCTTATTCTCAGTTAATATGCAGATTTTGACCTCTGAAACTCACATATTTCCCTCTGACATTGATATAATTCATTCATGGTAGCCTAAGAAACTCACATAATACCCACACTGTGGCCTCTTATAGTCCCATAATTTTACAACTTTGCCCCTGAAACTAACATAATATCCTCTTTTTGACATCAGAAACCATACCCTCACTGTGGCCTTTGAAACTCACAAAATGCCCCAAATTAATTTTGGACACATATAATATGCTCTTTCTTACCTGTCATACTCACATAGTAGCCTCAAAGTTGCCTCTGACACTGACAAATTATGCTTTGATCTCTCTTAGTCACATAATACCCTCTGTAAATTGAGATACTCACATAATATCCTCATGTGTCCACTGACACTTCATGCCCTCAGTGTGACCTCTGACATTCAACAAACATCCTCACAGTGTCCTATAACATTCAAATAATATTTACACTATGGCCCCTGCCACTCAATACCCTATTTGAACACTTTCTCATATCCCCACAGGGAACACATATACTCAGATAATATTCTCACTGGCCCCAGACATTCCCATAGCATGCTCATTGTGACAACTCTCACTCACATAATAGCCTAACTGAGTCCTCTGATCCTCAAATAAAACCCTCCCTGTGGAATGTGATAATCACAAAATACCTTTACTATGGCCTCTCACATTCAAATAGTAATCTCACTCTGACCACTAACACTCAAATAACACCCTCACTTTGGTTTCTGACACTCACATATTGCTCTCGCTTCATCTGATATTCATATAATACCCACACTGTGACTTCTGACATTCACATATTATCATTGCTGTGGGCTCTGTCACTCAACTAATACCCTCAGAATGACCTTTGACATTCACATAATATTTTCAATATGGCCTCTGAGAATGACAACATACTAAATGAAGCTTCTGTGACTCACATGATATATTTTCTGTGGAATTGGACATAGAATACACTCAGTTTGGCCACTGAAATTCTCACAGTATCCTTTCTGTGACCTGTGACTTTCAGATAATATTCTTACTAGGACTCTGACACTAACATAATGTCTCCACTGTGACCTCTGAAATATTTAATAGACTCATTGGGAGCTCTGACACTAAAATAATACCCTACTGTGGCTTCTAACACTAAAAAATACCTACTTTGGTCACTGACACTCACATAATATCCTCAACATGACTTCTGACACTCAAATTATATCCTCATTGATTTATTACTCTCACATACCAGCCTCACTTTGGCCTCTGACACATATTATCCCAACTCTCTTTTTTAAAATATTTTTATTTCATCTAATTATTTGTACATGACAATAGAATGCATTTATACATTTAGATAGATCATACATAAATGGAGTGTAATTTCTCATTTTCCAGAGTGGATATATTGTAGGATCACATCAATCATGCAGTCATATATGTTCATAAGGTAATAATGTCTATATCACTCTGGTATGCTGCCTAACCCATAACCCTTTTCCTCCTTTCTCTCCCCACTCTACCTAATATACAGTAACTCTATTTTTCCCTAGCCCCCCTTTTGATGAATTAGAATCTGCATATCAGAGAAAACATTTGACTTTGGATTTTTGGGTTTGGCTTATTTCAGTTAGCATATTTTACAACTCAATCCATTTACCACCAAATGTCAGAATTTCATTCTTCTTTAAAGTTCAGCAGTGATATATATATATCACTATATATATATATATATATATAACACTATATATATATCACTATATATATCACTATATATATATATACATATATATATATATATATATAAAACATTTATTTACCCATTCATCTGTTGAAGGGAACCTAGGTTGGTGGCATAGTTTAGCTATTTTGAGTTGAGTTGCTATAAACATCAATGCTGTTGCATCACTGTAGTATGCTGATTTTAAGTCCTTTGTATATAAACTGAGGAGTGGGAGAACTGGATCAAATGGTGGTCCCATTCCAAATTTTCTGATGAATCTCCATATTGCTTTCCATAAGTCTGGCACCATTTTGCATTCCCACCAGCAATGTGTAAGTGTACCTTCTCTAAATCCTAGCCAACATTTTTTCTTGTATTCTTGATAATACCCATTCTGATTGGAGTGAGATGAAATCTTAGTTTGATTTGCATTTCTCTAATTGCTAGATATGATGAAGATTTTTTTATATTTTTGTTGATTGATTGTACATATTTTTCTGTGAAGTGTGTATTCATTTCCTTAGTCCATTTATTTATTGGGTTATTTATTTGATATTAAGTTTTTTGAGTTCTGTATATATCCTAGAAATTAGTGCTTTCTCCAAGGTGCATGTGCTAAAGGTTTTCAACCTACCTCTATTCTCTTTCTTCTCATAATTTACTGTTTCTTTTGCTGAAAAGAAGCTTTTCAATTTGAATCCATCGCATTTATCGATTCTTGATTTAACTTCTTGTACTTTTGGTGTCTTCCTAAGGAAGTCAGATACTAGACTGACATGGTGAAGATTTGGGCCTAATTTTTCTTCTAGCAGTCACAGAGTTTCTGTTCAAGTGCCAAAGTTCTTTGATCCACTTTGAGTTGAACTTCATGTAAGGTGAGATATTAAGGTTTAATTTCATTTAGGTACATGTGGCTTTCCATTTTTACCAGCACCATTTGTTTAATAGACTATCTTTTAGTGGTTGCTTTGGGCACATTTGTCTAGTATGACATAGCTGTATATATGAGGATTTGTTTCTGTGTTTTTTATTTTGTACAATTGGTCTATGTGTCTGTCTTAATTCTAATACCATGCTTTTTTATTATAATAGCTCAGAAGTGTAGTTTGAGGTCTGGCATTATGATGCCTCCTGCTTCACTTTTCTTACTAAGGATTGCTTTGACTATTCGGGGTATCTTAGTTCTCAAAATGGATTTCATGATTGGTTTTTCTTGTTATATGAAGAATGTCATTTGGTTTTAAATAGAAATCGCATTAAATTTGCATAACATTTTATGTAGTATGGCCATTTGGCAATAATAATTCTGCCTGTCCAGGAACATGAGAAGTCTTTACATTTTCTAAGATCTTAAATTTCTTTCTTCAGTGTTCTCTAGTTTTTACTGTAGAGGTCTTTCACCTCTTTTGTTGGTTGATTACCAAGTATTTTATATGTTTGAGATTATTGAGAATAGGGTAGTTTTATTTCTCTTTCAGTGGATTTATTACTGATATATAGGAATGCATTTTATTTATGGGTGTTGATTTTATACCCTGGTACTATGCCAAATTCACTTACTAGTTCTGGAAGTTTTCAGTGAAAATTTTTGAATCTTCTAAATATGGAATCATATCATTGGCAAATAGTGATATTTTCAGTTCTTCTTTACCTATTTGTATACTTTTAATTTCTTTCTTCTGTCTAATTACTTTGGATAGAGTTTCCAGGACAATGTTAAATAAAAGTGGTGAAAGAGGTTATCCTTGTCTTTTTCCAGTTTTTAGACAGAATATTTTAAATTTTTCTTTATTTGGAAATATTTTAGCCTTGTGTTTAGCATATAAAACTTTTATGATGTTGATATATGTTCCTACTAACCCTAGATTTTCAAATGTTTAGAACATGAAGTGCTGCTGTATTATGTCAAATCCTTTTACTGCACCTATTGAGATCATCATATGTTAAAAAGAATTATGTTTTTTTGATTTTGTATGTTGAAACAGCCCCACATCCTTGAGATGAACTCCAATTTATCATGGTGCACTATCTATTTAATGTTTTTATATGCAATTTGCCAGAGTGTTATTGAGAATTTTTGTATTCAATTTCATCAGGGATATTGATATGAAGATTTTCTTCCCTTGATGAGTCTGAAGTTTTGGTATCACAGTGATGTTAGCCTCATAGAATGAGTTTGGAAGGGTTCCATCCTTTTTTATTTCATTGAATAATTTGAGGAGTATTGGTGATAATTCTTTTCTGAAAGTGCAGAACTTGACTGAGAAGTCTCCTGGTCCTGGGATTTTCTAAATGGGTAGTATTTTGATGGCATTTTCTATTTTATTACTTGAAATCATTCTGCTTAAATTGTGTATGACCCCCTGATTCAGTTAACGTATGTCACATACCTTTAGAAATTTGTCAATGTCTTCAATATTTTCTACTTAGTGGAGTACAAATTTTCAAAATATTTTCAAATAATCTTCTGTATTTCAGTTATGTCCATATGATATTCCCTTTTCCATCACATAGTTTGGTAATCTGGGTTTTCTCTTTTTCTTTATTAGTGTGGCTTTGGGTTTATGAATTTTGAAATTTGAGGTAAGTAATAAGAGTTTGGTGAGATGAGTAGGAAGAAAAATCTGGAGTAGAAGGGAGAGCACTATGAGGATAGGGTTAGGTTAGGACTAGGGTTAGTATGGCGCTCCCTCTGCCCGCAGAGAGAGACACGACAAATGTCTGAAGCTTTGGAGGTTTATTGCGTACAGTCTTCCTTTCTTTCCTTCTTATCTATCCCTTTCTCTCGCTCTCTTTCCCTCTCCTGCACTTCACTCTTCTCCCGTTCGGCTCTCGCCTGCTCCGGCGGCTTTGTTTCTCCCGCTCGGCTCTCGCCCTCGCTCGCACTCTCCTTCCTCCCTTCTACCCCCCTTTCTCAGCTTCTTCCCTCAGCTTCTGCCCTCAGCCTCTTCCTACTCCCAGCTTCCCGCGCACTCCCAGCTTCCCGCTCAGCTTCAGCCTCTGCCTCCGCCGCTTCTTCCGCTTCTCCCTCTCTACTCTCCCACCCACCAGGCTTATATACACTTCAACCAATCAGGGGAGAGTACACGAGGTAAACGCGGACAGCTGCAAGCATAGGATAGGTACACAGAGGGGGGCATGCTCTAGTCACATCGTTAAGTAGCCAATCATTGGAATTCACTGGTTGTTTACTGTATAGCTGGCCGCTTTTGGCTCAGCGTCAGGCGCCATCTTGACCATGCCTAAGGCTGGGGGTCCCGGAAACCCCGACATATCCCCCTTCTTTACTATTAAACTAATGCTCGGGACCGTGTCTGTCTTAGGCTGAGTGGTCAGCATATGTCCTTACCCGTCATCAGAGCCTGCAGAGCATGCTGCAGCTCCCGTCTTAGGTTGGTACTTAGCCACCTCCTTCATTACCCGTCTTTGACTACCGGTCCAGCATCAAGAGCCATACTAATGGGGGGCTGTCGGCGTTTAGGGCGGTCATGGCCTGATGAAAGATAATCTGATCTCTCTATTGGCTAGCTCGTAGATGCATGCCAAAACGAATGAAGAGAAGGAGGGCCAAGGCAGAGGAGTACCACCATAGCTCCTAAGCCTGCCTGCTGTTTGACAAATCTATAAACAGAAGAAAAACCATATAGCCATATTAAATACAGAAACAATATACATCCCAGTAGAGTTACAATACGGGCAACACAAAACAGCTCTCAGGGAATAAACACATCCCAGTCCCAAAAGTTCTTGCAAGGTATCCACTTGTTCTTATAATGAGTCCACTCTCTGATAGAGTCTCTATGGTCTGTAAGGCTGCAGCTGCATTCTCGGCCAAATGATCGTTGTTATGGTTGTGTCAATGCTGCTACTGCAAGGACTGTGATGGCAGTGATCACGGCTGTTGCAATGTCAAAGCCTCTTCTGTTTCTTGATAATAGCACTGGCAATTCTATATCTGCAACAGAAACTAGGACTGGTAGGAAGATAGAAATGTGCAAATTGCACGGGTGGCAAAAGAACCATTCCAGCATTGTGAGAGATAGCATACAGTTAGTGAACAGTTAAGAGGTGTTATTAGAAATGTTAGTTGGTAGAAACATAAAAGGGAGGAAATACACAAGCTGACGTGGGAGGCAAAGCAATATCACAGCTAGGGTCAGCAGAACGAGTTGCTCTACTCTGGGTCTGATTTGTAGTATGATTCCAACGGCAAAGTGCAGAAATTCCTCCTGTTAAAGCAAAGAAAGGCTAGAGATATCCTTGTCACCAAAAACAGCACGACCTGAAAAATCATCAGTAGAATTGACAGGCTTGTAGAGGAATTGGTGAGAAACAAGAAAAGGAAGGATAAAAAATGTGTTAGTTAGAAGTGAAAAATATGGCCAGGCTAACAATGGCCCATAGGTTCCGGGTTTGCCTTTCCGTCTGAGTTTTTGTTATTGGAGGAAGGCTCAGACTCGCCATTGCGAGGAGGAGCAGCATCACTTGCATGCTGTAAAACTCTGATTAGCCTTTCTGGAATCCAGACTGGAGTCTGTTGATCCTGTGGGAAAATACAAACAGACCCTCGGACCCAACGAAGGACTGGATCCGGTCCTTTCCAACAACCTGTCAGGATATCTTTCCATTTTGCCCATACTTGAGGAGTATTATGGGGATTATAATGTCGATCAGCTGCAGAATGGCCGTCCCTATCCAGAGTTAAGAAATTTAGAATGAAAAGAATTAAATTAAGTTTATCTTTAGGAGACTTGTAGGAGGCTCCTCTTCCCCCTTTTTGTTTATTTAGACAATTTTTTAAAGTAAGATGTGCTCTTTCCACAATGCCCTGTCCCTGAGGATTATAGGGAATGCCAGTAACTGATTGGATGTTAAATGTTTGTAAAAACAACCGGAAGCTTTTGGAAGTATAAGCAGGACCATTATCTGTTTTAATAACTTTAGGTATGCCCCAGTCAGCAAATGCTTGTAGGCAGTGTTGAATGACATCTTTTACCTTTTCTCCAGAATGAGCGGAAGCCATAATGACCCCTGAAGCAGTGTCTACTGACACATGTACATACTTAACAGTACCAAATTCAGAAATATGGGTTACATCCATCTGCCAAATATGACCAGGCAGCAGTCCCCTGGGGTTAACTCCAAAGGATTGTACTGGGATTAAAGGAGCACAATGTTGACAATTTTTTACTATTTGTCGAGCCATACATTTAGATATAGGAAATTTTCTGCTCAAAGTAGTGGAATTTACATGGGATTTTTCATGAAAGAGTTTTGCTTGTTCCTCTATGGAAAAAACAAAGATCGATTTGGTGGCCATATCTACCAAGTCATTAGCATTGGCCAAAGGTCCTGGTAAATTAGAATGAGCTCTAATATGTCCTACATAGAATAGATGTTTACGCTGTAGGATAAGGTTTTGTAGCGTAGTAAAATAAGAAGCTACCGTGGACATGGAAGAAATATGAGGTACCGTTTCAAGAACCTGTAAAGCGTTAACGATATATAAGCTATCGGATAGAAGATTGAATGGCTGATTATCTGCTAATTTAAAGGCTAATATTACAGCTGCAAGTTCAGTAACCTGTGCGGAGTTGGGTGGAACTATTATGGTGTGAAGTTGTTTACTGATAAGTACTGCACCTACTCCATTTTTGGAGCCATCAGTAAAAATGGTTACACAGTCTTTAGAGGCTGGACACTAGTCACTTTTGGAAAAACTATGGGAGTATTTTTACAGAATTGAATCCAGGGATGTTGGGGATAATGGTTATCGAACTGAGCTGAAGTGGAACAATATAATACTGACCAATCATCATCATTATTAATTAGCCATTTAATTTGCTGAGTGGAATAAGGAGTTATAATAATAGATGGATGGATTCCAAAAACAGTAATGCAAGATTCTATTCCCTTGAATATTACCTGAGCAATAGCTTGGGGATATGATTGCAATGTTTTAGCCGGAGAGCTAGGGAGATTTATACTTTGCAGAGGTCCTCCTTGCCAAACTATGCCAAAAGGGGTATGCTTCTCTGAGATTATGATTAAACTTAATGGTTGAGTAGGATCACAACGATCAACGTAACACTGTTGAAGTCTATTCTCTACTAGCTGTAAGGATATCCGTGCTTCGGGAGTAAGTTTCCTGGGGGAATTCAAGTCAGGATTACCTTTTAATATATCGAATAAAGGTTTTAATTCCCCTGTGGATAATTTTAAATAGGATCTGATCCAGTTAATGTCACCTAAGAGTTTCTGAAAATCGTTCAAGGTATTCAATTGATCTGTCCTGATGGTCAACCTTGTTGGTCTGACTGTAGTAGCAGTGAGCCTTGTACCCAGATATTCTTGGATCTCCTCTAATTGTAATTTTTCAGGAGCTATCGTTAGTCCTCTCTTTTCTAATGCTTGAGTTATAAATTGTAATGCTTCTAACAAAACTTCTTTTTCTGGATGGCAAATAAGTATGTCATCCATATAATGATAAATCAACAATCTCTTAAACTTTTGTCTAGTAGTTGTTAACGCTTTATCTACGTATATTTGACATATAGTAGGACTGTTAGCCATACCTTGAGGCAACACGGTCCATTCGAATCTCTGGTCAGGCTGAGTGTGATTAAGAGAGGGCAAAGTAAAAGCAAATCTCCAACAATCATTTTTGTGTAAGGGTATAGAGAAAAAGCAATCTTTTAAATCCAGAATAATAGTAGGCCAATTTTTTGGTAGTGCAGTGACAAGAGGGAGTCCACATTGGATGGGTCCCATAGGGTACATTTGTTCGTTTATGGCTCTTAAATCATGTAATAACCTCCATTTTCCTGATTTTTTCTTTGTTAAGAATATTGGAGTATTCCAAGGAGAAGTAGAATGTTGTAAGTGACCTGCTTGTACCTGCTCTTGTACTAACTTATGAGCTGCCTCTAGCTTCTCTTTTGTTAGGGGCCACTGTGGAATCCAGCGAGGCTTATCATCTTTCCATATTATAGGGATTGATGGTTTATCAGTGGCCCCTAGTAAAAACCCAATCCATGAGAATCATTTTTTGGTGGAAGTAAAGGCAGTGGTTGGGCAGATCCTTGACTATGTCTTCCTAATCCTTTTTTATCATCATAGTTCATATTTTGTAACATATTTCTTACAGGAGTCCCTTGGTAAGTCTGATCAGTGGTGAGTTTCATATCCATTTGCTGCAGGACGTCTCGTCCCCATAGGCTAATAGGAACATTACAGACATATGGCTGAAATATTCCTGTATGTCCTTCTGTATCTTTCCACGATAATGAGGAAGCACTTTGATTGGGGCTTTCTGCTACTCCTAAGCCTCTCAAGCTCTGAGCTGCTGTGATCAATGGCCAGTGCTTTGGCCAGACCATTGCGCTGATAATACTTTTGTCTGCTCCCGTACCTAATAAACCTGTAAATTCCATATTTCCCACTTTTAATTTTAGGAGTTGCCTCTGTTCCATATCCATAGTAAGGTTTATTAAAGTGGTTCCTGTTGATCCAAAATCTCCTTGTCTTTTATTTGTATTTTTACTGGGCCACAAAAATGTCGACTGGGCAATATAAGCATTTGTGCAATGCGATCCCCTGGAGAGATGACCGTAATTCCTTTTGGTGAAGAGACCAAGGCTTTTATTTGTCCAGTGAAATCAGGATCAATAACCCCTGGGTGTACTATAAGTCCTTTTAGTGTTGAGGAACCTCTACCTAGTAATAGTCCTACACTGTTCTGTGGGATTTTTTCATGCCAATCAGTATCAATCATCTGCACGCCCATATCTGGGGTTAGTATGAGTCTGGAGGTGGCACAGATGTCCAATCCGGCACTTCCTGAGGTGGCTCTGCGCTCCCCTTCTCTGTGGGAGGATACCACCGTCGGGGAACTTGTTGAATTACCCCGTATATTTGTTGCGGGCCCCGGGGAGGGCCCTGTCTCCCGTTTTTTTGAAGTTTAGGATTCAACCCTAGGAAATTATCCTCCCTATCTCTAATAGGCTGACAGGCACTATTCCAATGACTTCCTCTTCTGCATCTTGGACATAGCCCTGGGGCATAAGGTGTAACAGATTTTACTATAGTTATCTCTTATCTTTTGTTAGGGCATTATCTCGTTGCTGCTGATTTTGTGCATCTATTGAAACGTATTGGCCTTCTCATCTCAACATTTCTATCGGGAAACCTTGCCACTATGTTTCTGCAAGCAGTTTCAACAGCTATTTTTTGTCACTGAGCTCTCCAATTAGACATTGTCCTCCAGATAACACTGCTCTGCATAGCTGTCTCCAATAGTCTTAACTGCCTCTTTAATGTTTTTCTAATGGTTGATGGTATCTCCATTTGCTCCTCAAATATGGGCAGGTTTTACAAATTTTGAAGCTCTTTTTATTAGGCTTAGGTTTCTCCTACCTTTTCCCCTTGTTCTTAAGTTTTCACTATCACTCGGTTATTCCTTTTGGGGGTTCTTTGTGTTAGACTTAGTTCCCTTTTTTCCCTTGTTCTTAAATTTTTTGAGCAATTATTTTCTAGGTCACCACCACTCAATTTTTCCTCACTTTATTCTCTTTAAGCATTCTTTTCTGTTACTATTAAATCCTGTTCATGAAGATCCCCCTTATGGCACACTGAGCAGCTTTTCTTACTTTAGCTGTTTTTTCCCTCAATGGCGTCCCATGGTTTTTTAATAGCTCCCTGAGGGGTTGCTGCATTCAGACCCCATTGTTACTAATTTGAATAGCTTTAGTTATGGCAGTTACAATAACAAACAGTGGCCTAGCTGCCAGGAGCAACGAGATTACTGAAAGGAAAACTATCAAGTGTGCATTAGAATTTTTATAGCGGCTTTTCACGTACTACCTACACCCTAATTGGACCGCTTCAAACGTGTTTCTACTTTCACTTTAATTAGACCGCGTTCCACGTGTCAGGACCGCCGACGGCGCATCCCGATACCTTTTAGCCCGCGTTCTACGCGTCAGGACCGCTGATGGCGCATCCCGATACCTTTCAACCCGCGTTCTACGCGTCAGGATCCCGATACCTTTCAACCGGACCGCATTCCGCGTGTCCCCAGGACCGCCGATGGCGCATCCTGACACCCTTTAACTTTTTTATAACCGGGTTAACTTGTTAAAAATTTTTTAAGATATCTTATTTGTCTTTTTTATCTTCCCTTCATGTCCCGGGTTTCGGCACCAGTTATCGTGCTCCCTCTGCCCGCAGAGAGAGACACAACAAATGTCTGAAGCTTTGGAGGTTTATTGCGTACAGTCTTCCTTTCTTTCCTTCTTATCTATCCCTTTCTCTCGCTCTCTTTCCCTCTCCTGCACTTCACTCTTCTCCCGTTCGGCTCTCGCCTGCTCCGGCGGCTTTGTTTCTCCCGCTCGGCTCTCGCCCTCGCTCGCACTCTCCTTCCTCCCTTCTACCCCCCTTTCTCAGCTTCTTCCCTCAGCTTCTGCCCTCAGCCTCTTCCTACTCCCAGCTTCCCGCGCACTCCCAGCTTCCCGCTCAGCTTCAGCCTCCGCCTCCGCCGCTTCTTCCGCTTCTCCCTCTCTACTCTCCCACCCACCAGGCTTATATACACTTCAACCAATCAGGGGAGAGTACACGAGGTAAACGCGGACAGCTGCAAGCATAGGATAGGTACACGAGGGGGGCATGCTCTAGTCACATCGTTAAGTAGCCAATCATTGGAATTCACTGGTTGTTTACTGTATAGCTGGCCGCTTTTGGCTCAGCGTCAGGTGCCATCTTGACCATGCCTAAGGCTGGGGGTCCCGGAAACCCCGACAGGTTAGGATTTAGGATCAGGGTCAAGTCATGGTCAGTTTCAGGGTCAGGGAGGACTCTGCGTCCTGTAGGGAGGATGTAGATTTATGCTTAGTGTTAGGGTTAGGTTCAGAGTTAAAATAAGAATTTAGTGTATTTAGGGAAACCATAGTGGAAGTCAAAAGTGTTCTCTAAGGTGTGTATATTGAGGACTCAGTGAGGTGAGTATATAGTCTTTTTGAGGTGTTTATAAATGGCTTGCAAATAAACATTGTTTTTTCTTACAAGAAGTATGGTTTTACTCACTGAGTTATATAGGGACTTCTCTGATGTGTGTAGGAACTGCTCTAGATTTGAGTATGGAGGGTACACTATTGTGTATGAAGATTAATTTGAGGTGTGTAGAAAAGTCTCTCTGAAGGTGGTAGCATGTGACCTTTGAGCTGTGTTTTTGTGGACTTTATGAGGTGTGCAGAACGGTTCTATAATATGTGTTAGAGCACTACAAGAAGTGTGTGTGAGGGTCCTTTCAATTGAATTGGGAGGGCTGATTCAGGTGTATAGATAGGGTGCACTGAGATGAGTAGAAAGGGTTCAGTTAGTTGTGTTTGTATGTTTTTTTTTTATTTGAATAGTGAGAGCTCTGTTAGATGAGTAGGGAGGACAAATTGATGTAGAAGGGATGGTCCCATAAAGTTTGGAAGGGGAGTCCATATGGTCTGAATTTAGGAATTGTGGAGGTGAGTAGGCTGGAATCTGAGCTTTGCCATGTAGGTTAACTGAGGTGTGTAGTGAGGGCTAATTGAAATTCAGAGAGATATCACTCTGATGTGTTTTTGGAGGGCTGTCAGAGTTGTGTAGGGAGGTCTATATTAGGTGGGCAGAGGGATCTATGAGTGGTGTAGAAGGCCTGTTTGAAAGGAGAAATGCTATCTCAGTTATGTAGGGAGGGGCTTCTACAGTGAATAGTGACATCTCTGATGTGAGTAGCAAGAATAAACTCAGGTGTGGTGAGAGGAATACTTGATGATAGAAGAGAGGAACTGTGAGGTGTTTTGGTAGGACACTCAGAAGAGTATCTTGGAGGTTCTTTTAGGTTTGTAGATTTGACCCTTGTAGGTAAATATGTAGGGCTTTTTGGCTAGTTTTGAGGGCTGCAAGAAATGTGTAGGTAGGGTTTTTTAAGGTTTGTTGAAAGGGAATTTTGAGGTTTGTATGGAGTCTCTCTGAGATTTTTAGAAGGACTGTTGAATGAGGTGCATGAGGTGGGTGCTCATTGGTAAAAATTAAGAGTTACCTGAGGTGTGTATTTGTGGATATCTATGGTGAGTAAGGCAATTTCTCTGAGATAAATGAGGACAAACTGAAGTATAAAAGGAGGGCTCTATGAGGGCCCCCTGAATAGTGAAATTATGGTATTCAGGTGTGTACCGGCATGATGTGTGATGTGTAGGGACAGTTCTCTGGTCCCAACATTGATACAGTGATTGATAAATAATGTGTGTAGAAAATGTATCTTAGGTGTGAATGGATGACTTCTGAATTCTGTAGAAAGGGCACTTGATATGAATATGTAGGGCTCTGAGCTTTGTGGAGAGGTAACACCTATAAGTGTGTAGGAAGTGTTCACTGAAGTGTGAAGGGAAGGTTCTGTGAGATTTGTAGTGCAGATGATTTGTGGTGTGTAAGGAGGTCTCTATTAAATGTGCAGGAGGAATATATGAGGGGTGTAGAAGGGCTTTTGTCTGCATAGGAGTGCTCTCCATTGTGAAGTTAGGTCCCTCAGAAATGAATAATGAAATCTATCTGATATGACTAAGTAGAACACAATGAAATGTAATGGGAGAATTCTTCGAGCATAATAGGGGGAATCCCTACATTGTTTAGGAAGGCCACTCAACAGTGTATCCACAGTCTGGGTGTCAGACCAACCCTCAGAGGTGAGTAGAGAAGGCATTTTGGTGAGTAGTAAGTTGTATCCAAGTTGTATAGTAGGGTGTGTTGTTGTTTGTAGCATGGGATTTCTGAGGTTTGAATTAAAATCTCACTGGAATTTATAGGAAGTACTCTCGGGGAGTATAGGAAAGTCTTTCTGAATTAACTGTTGCTCAATAAAGTGTGGAGGCAGTGTTCCTATGGGGTATATAAATGAGAATTTGAGGTGTGTAGAAAAAGCTCTTGGTATTAGTAGGGAATCATTAATTAGACATGTAGGGAAGTGAGTTTGAGGTGTGAAGGAAAGATTATCTTAGGTTTTAAGTGGGTTCTCATTTTTATTTAGGATGGGATCTCTGACATGTAGGGAGGGCCCTCTGAAAGGTATAGGAGGACTTTATGAGGTTTGTAGGAAAGCTTATTGATGAGAGTGTACATGTTCACTTAAGTGAATAACAGGGTTATTTGCAGTGTATAGGAAAGGTCTCTGTGGTGAGTCAAAAGTTTTCTCTGAGGTGTGTATTGCAGGCTGTCTGAGGTGAGTAGAAAGGCTCTCTAAGGTGTTTAGAGAAGACTTGCTAAGAAGTAGAGTTACTAGGGCTTGTGAAGTACTAGTTTGTACTCACTCAAATATGTAGTTACTCTCTCTGAGGTGTGGAGGGAATGATGTTAAGATGGTGCTCTTTTAAAGGATAGTATCACAGCTTGATCAACATAAAATTCAATGAATCACAAATATGAGACAAAAATATAAACACAAACAGACAAAAGTTTCTGAGGGTCTGGTGCTATCTAAATGGGAATCTTAGTGGAAGGTTAAACTCTACTCACTTCCAATGACCTGTCCTTGTTCACCTCTGGTCTTCTTGGGAAATATCACCAGTGTTGTTGATCCCAAAATTGGTACAGTGCTTCCAATCTTGGGAAAGTCCCATACTAGGAACTTTCCTGAGAAATAAGCATGCAAAGATGAGTAGACAACAAGATCTCATGGCTCTGGACTTGCTGCCTCAACACAAGTGAGCAGAATGGGAGTTTATCTGGAATGTGGGTGCCAAACTACTAGGGTTCCAAGTTCTGTGTGTTCTATTGCCAAGGAATTGAGGCCACTTCCTTGGGGACTCCATACCCAAAGCCTTTCTCACACAAGATGCTTCTAACGGCCCACTGAGATGCAGGTTTCTCCCATCTTCCCTTGACATATACACAAGTGGACATGGTTACAACACACCCTGAATCTAGTCCCCAGACTGTTCCAAGTGTAGCCAACACACCTAGTTCAGAGAGACAGTTTGAATCAGACACATTTCCTTGGCCATGTGGGTGGTCCTGAAGAAGTCATTATGCCTTACAAGGCCTGTACATATTTGCCATTTATTCCCCTAGGATTATTCTAGTGTATTCTTTTGAAGTTGTCATCAGGTGTATAAGGCCATTTATATATGTACTCCTTGGGAACACTAATGTTTGACTCATGTGTCTGTAATGCACCAACATATAGAAAACACAACACAGAAAGGAGACAGACAAGG